>NW_025228244.1:17716-19156 GCF_018294505.1 Triticum aestivum | reverse complement strand
CCATGAGGAAATTGTAAGACTTATTGTACAAGTTGTTCCTGATGGATCCTTCGTGTTTCCAGAGTCTGATCTTCACATGAAGACCATGTCAATGCTATCTCGAAGCATGCCTATGGTACTCCAATTTTCAACAAGAACATTTGAAACCCAATGTTAAATGTTTCCTGCCCAATTATCCAAACACCGTTGAATGGGTAATGTCATGAAAATTTCTCTTCCCTTTCCTAAAAGGGTTTTCTACGCTATATCCCGTCATGAATATCATGCGTTGCTTGCCCTTGGGAAGGATATACCCCCTGATATATGTGTTTAAACACATTTTCCTTTTCATTGTTCTGTTTAATCTGATAATCTTATTTTCCTTTCCATTGGTTGGTTTAACCTTTCTTGAGGTCTATATAATCTAAGCAGTATTATTCTCCTGCTTATGTAAACACCTCGGTGTACAACTCTGTCAGTAAGGCCCTGTTGAAATTGTCGATAGCATTCCGGTCACCACCGATGGACGAGAACTCTGCCTATCGGTCCGCCTCGTTCAACGAGCAGGAAAATGGTTCTCTTCGTCCCTCGCCCCTGGTACCGACATTGTGCCGACATAACTGATAGGCTACCCTCTGACATGCCTTGCTATTGTGACCGTGCGAGATGTCACCGCTCCTATTTTTAACCCACATGGTGGGCCCATAACCCACAGTTCCACAGGATCGAAACCTGACTCTCCTGTACACCCCCTGTTCCCAAAGTTATTCCTCACGCGTGGCCTCGTGTGTAATTCACGAGCCACCTTCAATTCAAGAGCTACTTTCCGCCACCTTCCTCGTTGTTGTCTACCAGATAATCTACCCTGCAGAGATCCATTCTTCAGTATACCCCCTTAATCTTTCGTTAGTACGATGAAATTTCCGAAGAAAGGATGATGACTTCATCATGATGGCCTGAAGCAGAGAAAGGAAGACATCAATATAATGGGTCGACCTCTTCGAGAAGAGCAACCAAGACTGAGAAGATCCGTTAGCATTTCGTAATTAGATCCCTCCCCCCTTACTCCTGCTCCTAAATCTCGGGACGAGATTTCTTGTAGTGGAGGAGAATTGTGACGCCCGGATAATCAAGCTACAGTAACCCTCTGGTAATGATGCCACGTCACCTCGATTATTGTTGATAATCTCGTGTTAGCTCGGAACCGAACCAAATTCAAATTTGAATTAAAGTCAAAACAATTAAAGTTTTCAAAAGTCAAAACTAAATTGTTCCTAATGTGTCTAATAATCCATAATAAATGCTGGTGAAGAAATCATCTCTTAATAAAATACTTAAATGCACTAAATAAACTAAAACAATAGCAAAAACAATTATTTAAATGCTTTAAAATGATAAACAATTACAAACTAATATATTTAGGTGCCAAGTTAATTGTGACAGTGGTATAATTCCTATTAC
>NW_025228244.1:11799-17311 GCF_018294505.1 Triticum aestivum | reverse complement strand
GCCGGCCGGCGCCGCCCGTCTCCGCCGACGCCTCCTCGTCGCCTCCCCACACCGTCTCCTCAACCCTCCACCCCCGATCCAGATCGGATCGGGCTCGCACGCGCGTTGCCGCCTGGACCGCGCCGGCGACTGGAGCTTCCTCGCCGGCCTGCTTCGCCGCCTCCCCACCGGACTGCCGCCTCACCATCCTCCTTCTCGTCCCCTCCTCGCCGGACCACCCCACGCACGCTGCCTGGACCCTACGCGCCCCGTGAGCACCTCTCCTCCTCCTCCCCTGGATTCCCGCTCGCCGACCGCGGCCATAACCGTCGTGCGCACGCGCGCTCGCACTCCCGCGGCCACTCACCACGCCCCCCTGCTACTGGTGCGCCCCGGCTCCCCTACTAGTGCTCCTCTGCCGCCCGCACTCCCGCTCTTCGCCGGACCGCACTCCGTCTCCCCCCACGTCGGCCGGCCACCACGGCCGCCTTGGCCACTGGCTCGGTTCAGCCGCACACCCTGTGGGCGAGCGCTCCCCCAGGAGCCCGTCTCCCACGCGCGTCCACCGCTGGGGCCGCGCCAGCTCAGTCGCTAGGGCCGCCCCCCCTGCTCCCCTCGCCCCACGCCGGCACCGCCGCCCTGCTGCCGCTTGTGCGGTGGCCGCCGGCAACCTCGCCCCACACTGGGCGGGATGCGCCCCTGCGCCCATCCCTGGCCGGCGACGTGCCCCGCCGTGGCCGCCCGTGTACACGCCCGCGTGCCCCTGCGCGTGCACCCGAACGGGGCACCCCCGTAACCCGTCGCCCGCGCCCTGTTTGGCCTCTGGGCCAATGACAAACAGGGACCACGCCCCTGAGGAAACAAAAAAAAACGAAATAAAAATAAATATATAAATAAGAAATTAATTAATAATTAATTAATTAATGATTAAAATAATTAATGGATTAATTAAGTTAATTAATCATGTTTAATTAATCTAATTAAGTAGTTAGTTTTATTAAACCCTAATTAGACTAATCAGTCAATGACATGCGGGACCCACACGTCAGATTGACCCAGTCAACTCCCTGTTGACTGCTGACGTCATGCTGACGTCATGATGACGTCAGCGTGCACTATTCTGGATAATGTCGCATTAAAATAATTAAATAAATCTTGAAAATGATTTAAATCTTTTAAAATTAATAGAAAATAAACCGTAGCACAGATGAAAATAATTTCAACATGAAAGTTGCTCAGAACGACGAGACGAATCCGGCTACGCGGTCCGTTCGTCCGCCACACACCCCTAACCTATCAAACCCGCAACTTTCCGGCTCCTCTGCCCGAAAACACAAAACACCGGGAATACTTTCCCGGGGGTTTTCCCCCCTTCACCGGTATCACCTACTACCGCGTTAGGGCACACCGAACACCGCGTATTGCCTTGATATATTTTGTGGTGCTTTGTTTGCTTTGTATTCATTATTTCTTCCCCCTCTTCTCTCCGGTAGACTACGAGACTGACGCTGCTGCTGACCAGTTCGACTACGGAGTTGACGACCCCTCTCTCTTGCCAGAGCAACCAGGCAAGCCCCCCCCTTTGATCACCAGATATCGCCTACTCTTCTCTATACTGCTTGCATTAGAGTAGTGTAGCATGTTACTGCTTTCCGTTAATCCTATTCTGATGCATAGCCTGTCATTGCTGCTACAGTCATTGATACCTTACCCGCAATCCTAAATGCTTAGTATAGGATGCTAGTGTTCCATCAGTGGCCCTACACTCTTGTCCGTCTTCCATGCTATACTACTGGGCTGTGATCACTTCGGGAGGTGATCACGGGCATATACTATATACTTTACACTGTTACATTACCTGTGATACTGTTCGGAGTTGGGGGCTGAAAGGACAGGTGGCTCCATCCAGGTAGTGGTGGGCCTGAGTTCCCGACGGCCCCCGACTGTTACTTTGTGGCGGAGCGACAAGGCAGGTTGAGACCACCTAGGAGACAGGTGGGCCTGGCCTTGTTCGGCGTTCGCGGATACTTAACACGCTTAACGAGATCTTAGTATTTGATCTGAGTCTGGCTACGAGCCTATACGCACTAACCATCTACGCGGGAGTAGTTATGGGTATCCCGACGTCGTGGTATCAGCCGAAGCACTTCAGACGTCAGCGACGGAGCGGCGCGCGCCGAATTGGACTGGAACGCCACTAGGCTAGGTCTGCTTTCGGCCGCCCTCGCAACGTGCAGGTGTGCTATGGGCGATGGGCCCAGACCCCTGTGCGCTTAGGTTTAGACCGGCGTGCTGGCCTCTCTATTTTGCCTAGGTGGGGCTGCGACGTGTTGATCTTCCGAGGCCGGGCATGACCCAGGAAAGTGTGTCCGGCCAAATGGGATCGAGCGTGTTGGGGAATGTGGTGCACCCCTGCAGGGAAGTTAATCTATTCGAATAGCCGTGATCTTCGGTAACAGGATGACTTGGAGTTGTACCTTGACCTTATGACAACTAGAACCGGATACTTAATAAAACACACCCTTCCAAGTTCCACAGACAACCCGGTGATCGCTTTTCTACAGGGCGACGAGGAGAGGATCGCCGGGTAGGATTATGCTACTGCGATGCTACTGGAGATGCTGCTTGGAGATGCTACTTGAAGATGCTACTTGGAGGACTTCAATCTACTCTCTCCTACATGCTGCAAGACGGAGGCTGCCAGAAGCGTAGTCTTCGATAGGAATAGCTATCCCCCTTTTATTCTGGCATTCTGCAGTTCAGTCCACCGATATGGCCTCCTTACACATATACCCAGGCATATGTAGTGTAGTTCCTTGCTTGCGAGTACTTTGGATGAGTACTCACGGTTGCTTTCTCCCCCCTTTTCCCCCCTTTCCTTTCTTTCTGGTTGTCGCAACCAGATGCTGGAGTCCAGGAGCCAGACGCCACCGTCGACGACGACTACTACATTGGAGGTGCCTACTACTACGTGCAGGCTGTCGACGACGACCAGGAGTAGTTAGGAGGATCCCAGGCAGGAGGCCTGCGCCTCTTTCGATCTGTATCCCAGTTTGTGCTAGCCATCTTATGGCAACTTGTTTAACTTATGTCTGTACTCAGATATTGTTGCTTCCGCTGACTCGTCTATGATCGAGCACTTGTATTCGAGCCCTCGAGGCCCCTGGCTTGTATTATGATGCTTGTATGACTTATTTTATTTGTAGAGTTGTGTTGTGATATCTTCCCGTGAGTCCCTGATCTTGATCGTACACGTTTGCGTGTATGATTAGTGTACGATTGAATCGGGGGCGTCACAAAGACCATGAAATTGAAAAGCATTTGAAATGAACTCTGGAAAGGTTGAAAGTTGGCATGGTCTCATCATTTCACCCACATAGCATGTGCGAGAAAGTAGAGAGGGTTACGGCAGAAACTGGATGCCCTTCGTGTACAAAACGGACAATCTCTTTCGAAGTATGAGGGTTTCATCACGAAACTCGTCTGTTACGAAGGGATTTCATTTTTTTGAACTCATTTGAACTCCATAGTTTTTCTGTGTTCAAAATGCACCATTCAAGGCCACATCATCAATTTTCAACCCTTTCTGACTTCATTTGTTATTTTTCATGCATTTACTGATTATTTTGAGCTATAAGACCATGAAATTGAAAAGCATTTGAAATGAACTTTGAAAAGGTTGAAAGTTGGCATGGTATCATCATTTCACCCACATAGCATGTGCAAGAAAGTAGAGAGGGTTACGGCAAAAACTGGATGCCCTTCGTGTACAAAACGGACAATCTCTTTCGAAGTATCAGGGTTTCATCACGAAACTCGTCTGTAACAAAGGGATTTCATTTTTTTGAACTTATTTGAACTCTATAGTTTTTTTGTGTTCAAAATGCACCATTCAAAGCCACATCATCAATTTTCAACCCTTTCTGACTTCATTTGTTATTTTTCATGCATTTACTGATTATTTTGAGCTATAAGACCATGAAACTGAAAAGCATTTGAAATGAACTCGGAAAAGGTTGAAAGTAGGCATGGTATCATCATTTCACCCACATAGAATGTGCAAGAAAGTAGAGAGGGTTACGGCAAAAACTGGATTCCCTTCGAGTACAAAACGGACAATCTCTTTTGAAGTATGAGGGTTTCATACTGAAACTCATCTATTACAAAGGGATTTCATTTTTTTGAACTTATTTGAACTCCATAGTTTTTTTGTGTTCAAAATGCACCATTCAAAGCCACATCATCAATTTTCAACCCTTTCTGACTTCACTTGTTATTTTTCATGCATTTACTGATTATTTTGAGCTATAAGACCATGAAATTGAAAAGCATTTGGAATGAACTCTGAAAAGGTTGAAAGTTGGCATGGTATCATCATTTCACCCATATAGCATGTGTAAGAAAGTAGAATGGGTTACGTCAAAAACTGGATGCACTTCATGTACAAAACAGACAATCGCTTTCGAAGTATCAGGGTTTCATACTGAAACTCATCTGTTACAAAGGGATTTCATTTTTTTGAACTTATTTGAACTCCATAGTTTTTCTGTGGTCAAAATGCACCATTCAAAGCCACATCATCAATTTTCAACCCTTTCTGACTTCATTTGTTATTTTTCATGCATTTACTGATTATTTTGAGCTATAATACCATGAAATTGAAAATCATTTCAAATGAACTCTGAAGAGTTTGAAAGTTGGCATGGTATCATCATTTCACCGACATAGCATGTGCAAGAAAGTAGAAAGGGTTAAGGCAAAAACTAGATGCACTTCATGTACAAAACGGACAATCTCTTTCGAAGTATCAGGGTTTCATCACGAAACTCCTCTGTTACAAAGGGATTTCATTTTTTTGAACTTATTTGAACTCCATAGTTTTTTTGTGTTCAAAATGCACCATTCAAAGCCACATCATCAATTTTCAACCCTTTCTGACTTCATTTGTTATTTTTCATGCATTTACTGATTATTTTGAGCTATAAGACCATGAAATTGAAAAGCATTTGAAATGAACTCTGAAAATGTTGAAAGTTGGCATGGTCTCATCATTTCACCCACATAGCATGTGAAAGAAACTAGAGAGGGTTACGGCAAAAACTGGATGCCCTTCGTATACAAAACGGACAATCTCTTTTGAAGTATGAGGGTTTCATCACGAAACTCGTCTGTTACAAAGGGATTTCATTTTTTTTGAACTTATTTGAACTTTATAGTTTTTCTATGTTCAAAATGAACCATTCAAAGCCACATCATCAATTTTCAACCCTTTCTGACTTCGTTTGTTATTTTTCATGCATTTACTGATTATTTTGAGCTATAAGACCATGAAATTGAAAAGCATTTGAAATGAACTCTGAAAAGGTTGAAAATTGGCATGGTATCATCATTTCACCCACATAGCATGTGCAAGAAAGTAGAATGGGTTACGGCAAAAACTGGATGCACTTCATGTACAAAATGGACAATCTCTTTCGAAGTATCAGGGTTTCATCACGAAACTCGTCTGTTACAAAGGGATTTCATTTTTTTG
>NW_025228244.1:10725-11789 GCF_018294505.1 Triticum aestivum | reverse complement strand
AAACTCATCTGTTACAAAGGGATTTCATTTTTTTGAACTTATTTGAACTCCATAGTTTCTCTGTGTTCAAAATGCACCATTCAAAGCCACATCATCAATTTTCAACCCTTTCTGACTTCACTTGTTATTTTTCATGCATTTACTGATTATTTTGAGCTATAAGACCATGAAATTGAAAAGCATTTGAAATGAACTCTGAAAAGGTTGAAAATTGGCATGGTATCATCATTTCACCCACGTAGCATGTACAAGAAAGTAGAATGGGTTACGGCAAAAACTGGATGCACTTCATGTACAAAATGGACAATCTCTTTCGAAGTATCAGGGTTTCATCACGAAACTCGTCTGTTACAAAGGGATTTCATTTTTTTGCACTTATTTGAACTCTATAGTTTTTCTGTGTTCAAAATGCACCATTCAAAGCCACATCATCAATTTTCAACCCTTTCTGACTTCATTTGTTATTTTGCATGCATTTACTGATTATTTTGAGCTATAAGACCATGAAACTGAAAGCATTTGAAATGAACTCCGAAAAGGTTGAAAGTTGGTATGGTATCATCATTTCACCTACATAGCATGTGCAAGAAAGAAGAGAGGGTTACGGCAAAAACTGGATTCCCTTCGTGTACAAAACGGACAATCTCTTTCGAAGTATGAGGGTTTCATACTGAAACTCATCTATTACAAAGGGATTTCATTTTTTTCAACTTATTTGAACTCCATAGTTTTTTTGTGTTCAAAATGCACCATTCAAAGCCACATCATCAATTTTCAACCGTTTCTGACTTCACTTGTTATTTTTCATCCATTTACTGATTATTTTGAGCTATAGAACCATGAAATTGAAAAGCATTTGGAATGAACTCTGAAAAGGTTGAAAGTTGGCATGGTATCATCATTTCACCCACATAGCATGTGCAAGAAAGTAGAATGGGTTACGTCAAAAACTGGATGCACTTGATGTAGACAATCTCTTTCGAAGTATCAGCGTTTCATACTGAAACTCATCTGTTACAAAGGGATTTCATTTTTTTAACTTATTTGAACTCCATAGTTTTTCT
>NW_025228244.1:8483-9000 GCF_018294505.1 Triticum aestivum | reverse complement strand
AGAAAGTAGAGAGGGTTCCGGCGAAAACTGGAGGCACTTCATGTACAAAACGGACAATCTCTTTCGAAGTATCAGGGTTTCATACGGAAACTCGTCTGTTACAAAGGCATTTCATTTTTTGAACTTATGTGAACTCCATAGTTTTTCTATGTTCAAAATGCACCATTCTAAGCCACGTCATCAATTTTCAACCCTTTCTGACTCCATTTGTTATTTTTCATGCATTTACTGAGTATTTTGAGCTATAAGACCATGAAATTGAAAAGCATTTAAAATGAATTCTGAAAAGGTTGAAAGTTGGCATGGTATCATCATTTCACCCACATAGCATGTGCAAGAAAGTAGAGAGGGTTAGGGCGAAAACTGGATGCACATCGTGTACAAAACGGACAATCTCTATCAAAGTATCACGGTTTCATACGGAAACTCGTCTGTTACAAAGGGATTTCATTTTTTAAACTTATTTGAAATCCATAGTTTTTCTGTGTTCAAAATGCACCTTTCAAAGCCACATCAT
>NW_025228244.1:6354-7121 GCF_018294505.1 Triticum aestivum | reverse complement strand
ACATAGCATGTGCAAGAAAGTAGAGAGGGTTACGGCAAAAATTGGATGCACTTCGTGTACAAAACGGACAATCTCTTTCGAAGTATCAGGGTTTCATACGGAAACTCGTCTGTTACAAAAGGATTTCATTTTTCTGAACTTATTTGAACAACATAGTTTTTCTGTGTTCAAAATGCACCATTCAAAGCCACATCATCAATTTTCAACCCTTTCTGACTTCATTTGTTATTTTTCATGCATTTACTGATTATTTTGAGCTATAAGACCATGAAATTGAAAAGCATTTGAAATGAACTCTCAAAAGATTGAAAGTTGGCATGGTATCACCATTTCACCCACATAGCATATGCAAGAAAGTAGAGAGGGTTACGGCAAAAATTGGATGCACTTCATGTACAAAACAGACAATCTCTTTCGAAGTATCAGGGTTTCATACGGAAACTCGTCTGTTACAAAGGGATTTCATTTTTTTGAACTTATTTGAACTCCATAGTTTTTCTGTGTTCAAAATGCACCATTCAAAGCCACATCATCCATTTTCAACCCTTTCTGACTTCATTTGTTATTTTTCATGCATTTACTGATTATTTTGAGCTATAAGACCATGAAATTGAAAAGCATTTGAAATGAACTCTGAAAAGGTTGAAACTTGGCATGGTATCATCATTTCACCCACATAGCATGTGCAAGAAAGTAGAGAGGGTTACGGCGATAACTGGATGCACTTCGTGTACAAAACGGACAATCTCTTTTGAAGTATCAGGGTT
>NW_025228244.1:5186-5910 GCF_018294505.1 Triticum aestivum | reverse complement strand
TATCAGGGTTTCATACGGAAACTCGTCTGTTACAAAGGGATTTCATTTTTTTTGAACTTATTTGAACTCCATAGTTTTTCTGTCTTCAAAATGCACCATTCAAAGCCACATCATCCATTTTCAGCCCTTTCTGACTTCATTTGTTATTTTTCATGCATTTACTGATTATTTTGAGCTATAAGACCATGAAATTGAAAAGCATTTGAAATGAACTCTAAAAAGGTTGAAACTTGGCATGGTATCATCATTTCACCCACATAGCATGTGCAAGAAAGTAGAGAGGGTTACGGCGAAAACTGGATGCACTTCGTGTACAAAACGGACAATCTCTTTTGAAGTATCAAGGTTTCATATGGAAACTTGTCTGTTACAAACGGATTTCATTATTTGAACTTATTTGAAATCCATAGTTTTTCTGTGTTAAAAATGCACCATTCAAAGCCACGTCATCAATTTTCAACCCTTTCTGACTCCATTTGTTATTTTTCATGCATTTACTGAGTGTTTTGAGCTATAAGACCATGAAATTGAAAAGCATTTGAAATGAACTCTGAAATGGTTGAAACTTGGCATGGTATCATCATTTCACCCACATAGCATGTGCGAGAAAGTAGAGAGGGTTACGGCAAAAACTGGATGCACTTCGTGTACAAAGCGGACAATCTCTTTCGAAGTATCAGGGTTTCATACGGAAACTCATCTGTTACAAAGGGATTTCATTTTT
>NW_025228244.1:4528-5085 GCF_018294505.1 Triticum aestivum | reverse complement strand
TGTGTTCAAAATGCACCATTCAAAGCCACATCATCAATTTTCAACCCTTTCTGACTTCATTTGTTATTTTTCATGCATTTACTGATTATTTTGAGCTATAAGACCATGAAATTGAAAAGCATTTGAAATGAACTCTGAAAAGGTTAAAAGTTGGCATGGTATCATCATTTCAACCACATGGCATGTGCAAGAAAGTAGAGAGGGTTACGGCAAAAACTGGATGCACTTCGTGTACAAAACGGACAATCTCTTTCGAAGTATCAGGGTTTCATCACGAAACTCGTCTGTTAAAAAGGGATTTCATTTTTTTTAACTTATTTGAACTCCATAGTTTCTTGTGTTCAAAATGCACCATTCAAAGCCACGTCATCAATTTTCAACCCTTTCTGACTTCATTTGTTATTTTTCATGCATTTATTGATTATTTTGAGCTATAAGACCATGAAATTGAAAAGCATTTGAAATGAACTCTGAAAAGGTTGAAAGTTGGCATGGTATCATCATTTCACCCACATAGCATGTGCAAGAAAGTAGAGAGGGTTACGGCAAAAACTGGA
>NW_025228244.1:3108-4518 GCF_018294505.1 Triticum aestivum | reverse complement strand
GGGATTTCATTTTTTTGAACTTAGTTGAACTCCATAGTTTTTCTGTGTTCAAAATGCACCATTCAAAGCCAAATCATCAATTTTCAACCCTTTCTGACTTCATTTGTTATTTTTCATGCATTTACTGATTATTTTGAGCTATAAGACCATGAAATTGAAAAGCATTTGAAATGAACTCTGAAAAGGTTGAAAGTTGGCATGGTATCATCATTTCACCCACATAGCATGTGCAAGAAAGTAGAATGGGTTACGGCAAAAACTCGATGCACTTCATGTACAAAACGGACAATCTCTTTCGAAGTATCAGGGTTTCATACTGAAACTCATCTGTTACAAAGGGATTTCATTTTTTTGAACTTATTTGAACTCCATAGTTTTTCTGTGTTCAAAATGCACCATTCAAAGCCACATCATCAATTTTCAACCCTTTCTGACTTCATTTGTTATTTTTCATGCATTTACTGATTATTTTGAGCTATAAGACCATGAAATTGAAAAGCATTTGAAATGAACTGTGAAAAGGTTGAAAGTTGGCATGGTATCATCATTTCACCCACATAGAATGTGCAAGAAAGTAGAGAGGGTTATGGCAAAAACTGGATGCCCTTCGTGTACAAAACGGACAATCTCTTTCGAAGTATGAGGGTTTCATCACGAAACTCGTCTTTACAAAGGGATTTCATTTTTTTGAACTTATTTGAACTCCATAATTATTTTGTGTTCAAAATGCACCATTCAAAGCCACATCATCAATTTTCAACCCTTTCTAACTTCATTTGTTATTTTTCATGCATTTACTGATTATTTTGAGCTATAAGACCATGAAATTGAAAAGCATTTGAAATGAACTCTGAAAAGGTTGAAAGTTGACATGGTATCATCATTTCACCCACATAGCATGTGCAAGAAAGTAGAATGGGTTACGGCAAAAACTCGATGCACTTCGTGTACAAAACGGACAATCTCTTTCGAAGTATCAGGGTTTCATACTGAAACTCATCTGTTACAAAGGGATTTCATTTTTTTTGAACTTATTTGAACTCCATAGTTTTTCTGTGTTCAAAATGCACCATTCAAAGCCACATCATCAATTTTCAACCCTTTCTGACTTCATTTGTTATTTTTCACGCATTTACTGATTATTTTGAGCTATAAGACCATGAAATTGAAAAGCATTTGAAATGAACTCTGAAAAGGTTGAAAGTTGGCATGGTCTCATCATTTCACCCACATAGCATGTGAAAGAAAGTAGAGAGGGTTACGGCAAAAACTGGATGCCCTTCGTATACAAAACAAACAATCTCTTTTGAAGTATGAGGGTTTCATCACGAAACTCGTCTGTTACAAAGGGATTTCGTTTTTTTGAACTTATTTGAACTCCATAGTTTTTCTGTGTACAAAATGCACCAT
>NW_025228244.1:2470-3098 GCF_018294505.1 Triticum aestivum | reverse complement strand
GAATGGGTTACGGCAAAAACTCGATGCACTTCGTGTACAAAACGGACAATCTCTTTCGAAGTATCAGGGTTTCATACTGAAACTCATCTGTTACAAAGGGATTTCATTTTTTTTGAACTTATTTGAACTCCATAGTTTTTCTGTGTTCAAAATGCACCATTCAAAGCCACATCATCAATTTTCAACCCTTTCTGACTTCATTTGTTATTTTTCACGCATTTACTGATTATTTTGAGCTATAAGACCATGAAATTGAAAAGCATTTGAAATGAACTCTGAAAAGGTTGAAAGTTGGCATGGTCTCATCATTTCACCCACATAGCATGTGAAAGAAAGTAGAGAGGGTTACGGCAAAAACTGGATGGCCTTCGTATACAAAACAAACAATCTCTTTTGAAGTATGAGGGTTTCATCACGAAACTCGTCTGTTACAAAGGGATTTCATTTTTTTTGAACTTATTTGAACTCCATAGTTTTTCTGTGTACAAAATGCACCATTCAAAGCCACATCATCAATTTTCAACCCTTTCTGACTTCATTTGTTATTTTTCATGCATTTGCTGATTATTTTGTGCTATAAGACCATGAAATTGAAAAGCATTTGAAATGAACTCTGAAAAGGTTGAAA
>NW_025228244.1:1399-2460 GCF_018294505.1 Triticum aestivum | reverse complement strand
AGCATGTGCAAGAAAGTAGAGAGGGTTACGGCAAAAACTGGATGCACTTCGTGTACAAAACGGACAATCTCTTTCGAAGTATCAGGGTTTCATCACGAAACTCGTCTGTTACAAAGGGATTTCATTTTTTTGAACTTATTTGAACTCCATAGTTTTTCTGTGTTCAAAATGCACCATTCAAAGCCACATCATCAATTTTCAATCCTTTCTGACTTCATTTGTTATTTTTCATGCATTTACTGATTATTTTGAGCTATAAGACCATGAAATTGAAAAGCAATTGAAATGAACTCTGAAAAGGTTGAAAGTTGGCATGGTATCATAATTTCACCCACATAGCATGTGCAAGAAAGTAGAATGGGTTACGGCAAAAACTGGATGCACTTCATGTACAAAATGGACAATCTCTTTCGAAGTATCAGGGTTTCATCACGAAACTCGTCTGTTAGAAAGGGATTTCATTTTTTTGAACTTATTTGAACTCCATAGTTTTTCTGTGTTCAAAATGCACCATTCGAAGCCACATCATCAATTTTCAACCCTTTCTGACTTCATTTGTTATTTTTCATGCATTTACTGATTATTTTGAGCTATAAGACCATGAAATTGAAAAGCATTTGAAATGAACTCTGAAAAGGTTGAAAGTTGGCATGGTATCATCATTTCACCCACATAGCATGTGCAAAAAGTAGAGAGGGTTACGGCAAAAACTGGATGCACTTCGTGTACAAAACGGACAATCTCTTTCGAAGTATCAGGGTTTCATCACGAAACTCGTCTGTTACAAAGGGATTTCAATTTTTTTGAACTTATTTGACCTCCATAGTTTTTTTGTGTTCAAAATGCACCATTCAAAGCCACATCATCAATTTTCAACCCTTTCTGACTTCATTTGTTATTTTTCATGCATTTACATATTATTTTGAGCTATAAGACCACGAAATTGAAAAGCATTTGAAATGAACTCTGAAAAGGTTGAAAGTTGGCATGGTATCATCATTTCACCCACATAGCATGTGCAAGAAAGTAGAATGGGTTACGGCAAAAACTGGATGCACTTC
>NW_025228244.1:778-1389 GCF_018294505.1 Triticum aestivum | reverse complement strand
GAAAAGCATTTGAAATGACTCTGAAAAGGTTGAAAGTTGGCATGGTATCATCATTTCACCCACATAGCATGTGCAAAAAGTAGAGAGGGTTACGGCAAAAACTGGATGCACTTCGTGTACAAAACGGACAATCTCTTTCGAAGTATCAGGGTTTCATCACGAAACTCGTCTGTTACAAAGGGATTTCAATTTTTTTGAACTTATTTGACCTCCATAGTTTTTTTGTGTTCAAAATGCACCATTCAAAGCCACATCATCAATTTTCAACCCTTTCTGACTTCATTTGTTATTTTTCATGCATTTACTGATTATTTTGAGCTATAAGACCATGAAATTGAAAAGCATTTGAAATGAACTCTGAAAAGGTTGAAAGTTGGCATGGTATCATCATTTCACCCACATAGCATGTGCAAGAAAGTAGAATGGGTTACGGCAAAAACTGGATGCACTTCATGTACAAAATGGACAATCTCTTTCGAAGTATCAGGGTTTCATCACGAAACTCGTCTGTTACAAGGGGATTTCATTTTTTTGAACTTAGTTGAACTCCATAGTTTTTCTGTGTTCAAAATGCACCATTCAAAGCCAAATCATCAATTTTCAACCCTTTC
>NW_025228244.1:0-768 GCF_018294505.1 Triticum aestivum | reverse complement strand
GGGTTTCATCACGAAACTCGTCAGTTACAAAGGGATTTCAATTTTTTTGAACTTATTTGACCTCCATAATTTTTTTGTGTTCAAAATGCACCATTCAAAGCCACATCATCAATTTTCAACCCTTTCTGACTTCATTTGTTATTTTTCATGCATTTACTGATTATTTTGAGCTATAAGACCATGAAATTGAAAAGCATTTGAATTGAACTCTGAAAAGGTTGAAAGTTGGCATGGTATCATCATTTCACCCACATAGCATGTGCAAGAAAGTAGAATGGGTTACGGCAAAAACTCGATGCACTTCGTGTACAAAACGGACAATCTCTTTCGAAGTATCAGGGTTTCATACTGAAACTCATCTGTTACAAAGGGATTTCATTTTTTTGAACTTATTTGAACTCCATAGTTTTTCTGTGTTCAAAATGCACCATTCAAAGCCACATCATCAATTTTCAACCCTTTCTGACTTCATTTGTTATTTTTCACGCATTTACTGATTATTTTGAGCTATAAGACCATGAAATTGAAAAGCATTTGAAATGAACTCTGAAAAGGTTGAAAGTTGGCATGGTCTCATCATTTCACCCACATAGCATGTGAAAGAAAGTAGAGAGGGTTACGGCAAAAACTGGATGCCCTTCGTATACAAAACAAACAATCTCTTTTGAAGTATGAGGGTTTCATCACGAAACTCGTCTGTTACAAAGGGATTTCGTTTTTTTGAACTTATTTGAACTCCATAGTTTTTCTGTGTACAAAATGCACCAT
>NW_025228243.1:92762-94747 GCF_018294505.1 Triticum aestivum | reverse complement strand
TGGTTCTTAGTGCGGTAAGCTGCCTAGAGACTTGTGACTTGTTTTTTCTATGCAGGATGATCAATTATGACCCGGAGGAATATAAGGAAGCAACTTCAATGGAGCTAAGCATTCAACATGTGTATGATGGCACAACAAGGTTAACATGTTTGTCCTGCTCTATTACAAGACTCCCCGAGTCCAAAAGGTGAAGCATTGTTTTAAAGGCGTAACCATGGGCCGCCTAAGAGTCAAGATGCTTGCTGGGTCGAAGCTTTCGGCTCATCCCTCTCCGCGCCTCTGGCTGTTCCCATGACCTGGAAGGTTGACGATTTCCAGTCAATGCCGCTCAAAGCTTCAAATTGAGCCTCCTCGTCAATTAACTCGGCCAGGTCAACTTCTGGGGCGAAGGTATGCTTATGAGTCGGAGGGATCAAGGTGATTGCTTCGTAGCGTGGAGTGGGGATCCTCTGATTCTCCGAGTCATAGCCCGGCTGATACTTGGTGAGGTCGGTGTCATTCCCAATCGAGGTAGCCACCGGGCGCACACTCTTCATGCAGGCAGCAAAGTCTTTTTGATCAAAGGGAGTGCCGTCTTCCTTCAGACTGGGGTATCCAAGCGCGATCTCCGCCGGGTCTAGCTCCGGGAGGAAAGCCTTGGTCCGGTTCAGAGCAGCAATGGCTCCGGCTCTTGCGGAGGCCCGTCGTAGCTCTTGGAAGCGCTGAGGAAGAACGGCAAGCCGTCGAAGTACGTCCTCCAGGTGAGTCGGAACCTCATTGGACAGGGCCACAACGGCCAAGGCGCGCTGTGACCCGGTGTAGAGTTGCTCCACCAAGGTGTTCACGGCCTTCAGCTTGGTCAGCACATTCTGATTGAGGTTGGCGCTTCTGGGACCTGTTTAACAAAGTAAGATAAGCCGCTAGCAATGATGGGAATTATGAGACACCAAGATTGTAAACTTGTTGAAAGCCTGCAGAATGACTTACCTAAGATTGCGGCGACCATCTGTGACACATGGCGTTTTAAGCCGAAGAGTTCGGCGGTTCTCTCCGTCAGAGCCGCCTCCGCCTGTTCGGCCCGGCTGACCAGAGCAGCCTTCTCTTCGGCCCAAGTCTTCCTTTCGGTTTCAAACTTCTTCTTCAGCTTCTCTTGTGCAGCAACACTGGACTCAAATTTAGCGTTGGCCTTCCGAGTCTCAGTTTCCTGAGTCTTCAGGCGGTTCTTCAGCTCAGAGATATCAGCTTCAAATTTCTTGCAAGCAGCCTACACAATCTCCGGGTTATAGTATGAATAATCATTATACAACTTTAAAGTCCCAAGCACTTTCCAAGCAAAGACATTTGGCACTTGGGGGCTAATGCATGCTGAAAGGTTCTATCTACAAATTGCCGGTTCAAGAAAGTAAGACAGAAGTTAAGTCTACAACATATTCTGTCATCAGTGGTAGACTTGGGGGCTAGCATGAGGAGAATGACTATGGAGTAAGCAAGAGTGTGGTACCTCAGATTTTTGTTGTATTTTCTTTACCTTATCAATCTCTAAGTCTCGGCTGTTGTGCACTTGACCAATGTAACATGAGATGATGTCTCCAATGCTCAAATTCGCATAGTAAGCGATCTCCGGCCTGGCCCTGCGGCGCTCCAACAGTTCTTCTTTGGCGGAGCATTTGGCCAGCGCAGTGGGTCTCCCTGGCTCGACAAACTCTGTCCGGGTGATGACGACGTCCGGGTCATCGGCCGGCTGAGCTGGGCTGGGGATCTCCGGGTTAGCGGAAGTCTCTATGACTGGCTCGTCGGTTGGAGCGGTGGCTTCAGGAGCAGAGGCAGATGGCGGCTCTTGAGCTGAGGTCTCCGTTTCAGTTAGGACCGGCTCTTCGACCGGTTTATTCTTCTTCGCCCTCTTGCTGAGCTTTGCCTGTGCACCGAAAGGACAAAAGGTTAGTACAAAAGCATGAGTAAAGATAAGCACAACACAAGATGATCAGCGTTACCCGGGTGCGGTCTTG
>NW_025228243.1:90806-92752 GCF_018294505.1 Triticum aestivum | reverse complement strand
CTCTCATACACATGCCATGCATTATCTGGCTTCTTCTCTCCCTCCCACGAAAAGAGTTTCGTAGGGCCGTAAGGCTGTCTGGGTTCCGGCAGGAACTAGTTCTGGACGGCGAAGCCCTGCCGGATAGATGACACCGTATGTGTGAAACTCTGTAGAGAGATCGTAGTTTCGGTCTTAGTTCGTGAGTGCCTCCCGAAGGGCTGTCCGCGTGACCGTCCGAGTTTCGAAGGTCCTCCCGAAGGGCTGTCCGAGTGACCGTTCGAGTTTCGAAGGTCCTCCCGAAGGGCTGTCCGCGACACCGTCCGGGGGGCTGTTCGACCGCCTCCTGGAGGGCTGTCTGAGGAGCAGATGAGGGTATACATCCTCGCGGTTGGGAGGTTGTAAATCCTAGCTGCGGGGATCTGCACCGCCGATCGTCATCGACTCTACTTCCCGCTGCGCTACGAGTCGGTAACGAAAAAGATCAAACCATGTATGCAGTCTCCATAGTGGTCCTGGGCTGGTGCGTAGGTCGGAAAATTTTTGTTTTCTGCTGCGTTCCCCTACATTCGAACCAAAGAGAACATAGCTGTCGATACCCACTTGATTGGCAAAGTGCCGAGCTCATTGGGGAGTTTTCTTTGGTCATATTTGAATCATAGCTCAACCCCCTTTGGGAACCGACGTGGATCATATTCGAATCAGCGTCGTTAAACAACTCTTAAGGTCAATTGGGGGCTTCATGTTCAAACATGGGTCGTATTCGAACCAAAGAGAGCATAGCTGTCGGTACCCTCTTGATTGGCATCGCCAAAGCCACTGGGGGCTATATGATCGTATTCGAATCTTAGCTTAACCCCTTTGGGACGGTTCTCTGGTCATATTCGAACCAGAAGCCCCTAAGTTTTTGATCTTCTGACTTACAACAAGTTCTGTTGGTCACATCAACAGTGTGCAAGGGCGGCTTTTCCTTTGCCGACTTAATTTTGATTCACAATGTTGATAACATATAGTAAGTATTCTTGACGCTGGTAAACCGGAGTTGAGATCTTCACCTCATTATTCGGGTTACATAAGCCGGAACTATACTTGAAGGCTCGTAAGTATGCCATTATGGTTACATCAAAGATATAATTGAGGTCCAGTCTTCGGTAATTTTTTAATTCATATTCTGGGTTATATATGTAAGGTCTATGGTTCTTAGTGCGGTAAGCTGCCTAGAGACTTGTGACTTGTTTTTTCTATGCAGGATGATCAATTATGACCCGGAGGAATATAAGGAAGCAACTTCAATGGAGCTAAGCATTCAACATGTGTATGATGGCACAACAAGGTTAACATGTTTGTCCTGCTCTATTACAAGACTCCCCGAGTCCAAAAGGTGAAGCATTGTTTTAAAGGCGTAACCATGGGCCGCCTAAGAGTCAAGATGCTTGCTGGGTCGAAGCTTTCGGCTCATCCCTCTCCGCGCCTCTGGCTGTTCCCATGACCTGGAAGGTTGACGATTTCCAGTCAATGCCGCTCAAAGCTTCAAATTGAGCCTCCTCGTCAATTAACTCGGCCAGGTCAACTTCTGGGGCGAAGGTATGCTTATGAGTCGGAGGGATCAAGGTGATTGCTTCGTAGCGTGGAGTGGGGATCCTCTGATTCTCCGAGTCATAGCCCGGCTGATACTTGGTGAGGTCGGTGTCATTCCCAATCGAGGTAGCCACCGGGCGCACACTCTTCATGCAGGCAGCAAAGTCTTTTTGATCAAAGGGAGTGCCGTCTTCCTTCAGACTGGGGTATCCAAGCGCGATCTCCGCCGGGTCTAGCTCCGGGAGGAAAGCCTTGGTCCGGTTCAGAGCAGCAATGGCTCCGGCTCTTGCGGAGGCCCGTCGTAGCTCTTGGAAGCGCTGAGGAAGAACGGCAAGCCGTCGAAGTACGTCCTCCAGGTGAGTCGGAACCTCATTGGACAGGGCCACAAC
>NW_025228243.1:89388-90166 GCF_018294505.1 Triticum aestivum | reverse complement strand
CTCAGAGATATCAGCTTCAAATTTCTTGCAAGCAGCCTACACAATCTCCGGGTTATAGTATGAATAATCATTATACAACTTTAAAGTCCCAAGCACTTTCCAAGCAAAGACATTTGGCACTTGGGGGCTAATGCATGCTGAAAGGTTCTATCTACAAATTGCCGGTTCAAGAAAGTAAGACAGAAGTTAAGTCTACAACATATTCTGTCATCAGTGGTAGACTTGGGGGCTAGCATGAGGAGAATGACTATGGAGTAAGCAAGAGTGTGGTACCTCAGATTTTTGTTGTATTTTCTTTACCTTATCAATCTCTAAGTCTCGGCTGTTGTGCACTTGACCAATGTAACATGAGATGATGTCTCCAATGCTCAAATTCGCATAGTAAGCGATCTCCGGCCTGGCCCTGCGGCGCTCCAACAGTTCTTCTTTGGCGGAGCATTTGGCCAGCGCAGTGGGTCTCCCTGGCTCGACAAACTCTGTCCGGGTGATGACGACGTCCGGGTCATCGGCCGGCTGAGCTGGGCTGGGGATCTCCGGGTTAGCGGAAGTCTCTATGACTGGCTCGTCGGTTGGAGCGGTGGCTTCAGGAGCAGAGGCAGATGGCGGCTCTTGAGCTGAGGTCTCCGTTTCAGTTAGGACCGGCTCTTCGACCGGTTTATTCTTCTTCGCCCTCTTGCTGAGCTTTGCCTGTGCACCGAAAGGACAAAAGGTTAGTACAAAAGCATGAGTAAAGATAAGCACAACACAAGATGATCAGCGTTACCCGGGTGCGGTCTTG
>NW_025228243.1:88312-88844 GCF_018294505.1 Triticum aestivum | reverse complement strand
AAGGGCTCCGAGTCGGAGGAAAGTGTCGTTACCTCTTCAGTCACCGGGTTACTTGCTCCGGTGTCATCCTGCTGATGATCAGTATCGATAAGGTGGATAGGAATAAACAAGAAACAAAAGAAGAGCCTACAGATTCAGGGGTTACCTCTGACTCGGAGCTGTCACTTAGCTGAAGCAGCTCTGAGGCAGTAGGCCTGCTTCCCTTCTTGCGGGGAGCGGCTTTCCTGGCAGTTTTCTTAGCCTTCCTGGCTTTTTTGGCCGCCTCATGGTCATATTTGACCTTCCAGAACTTGTCATTAGCCTGAAATATACAACAAAGATTTCTTGAAGTTCAGATGAAAGCTATTAAAAGGAAAACCAAGGTGTTCAGGTCAGTGGCTTACCGCCGGAGCCGAGTTAGCTTGGCAGAAGGGGTTTAAGCCGGTTCTCCTACAGTCGGCTAAGCTCTCATTCAGGAGAGACTTGGTCATGTCGTCCACAACATCCTCAGGAAGATCGTTGGGGCTGTGCCGCAGAGGGTCATCCTTCCGGC
>NW_025228243.1:83306-85996 GCF_018294505.1 Triticum aestivum | reverse complement strand
GCGGGTTAGATAATGGGCTTAAGACCCGGAGGAGGCTTAAGGCCCGTACTGATAAACCGCCGTATGGCAAGACTTGTAGTGTAAGGCAAGAATAGTCGAGAGTCCGAGCCGGACCTCTTATGAGCCAGCCGGGACTCTGAGAGCCGCTGGGCGTCAACCTCTCTATATAAAGGGGCGACCCGGCGGCGGTTTAGGGACAAGTAAGATCTCGTCGAGAGCCAGGCATAGTAATTAAGCTCCCTGGTCATTGAAACCATAAGCAATACCACCTCCACTGGACGTAGGCTTTTACCTTCACCGTAAGGGGCCGAACCAGTATAACCCCCGTGTTCCTTGTCCCGTTTAACCCCTTTAAGCTTCCTAGCTGCGATGGCTCCACGACTAAGTCCTAGCTCGAGGACATCTGCCGTGACAATTCCACGACACCGGGGGAAAAAGGCTTGGGTGGCAAATGGTAAAACCAAGGTTGGGCCTTGCTGGAGGATTTTTATTCAAGGCGAACTGTCAAGGGGGTCCCATAAATCACCCAACCGCGTAAGGAATGCAAACTCAAGGAACATAATACCGGTATGATGGAAACTAGGGCGGCAAGAGTGGAACAAAACACCAGGCATAAGGCTGAGCCTTCCACCCTTTACCAAATATATAGATGCATTAATTAAATAAGAGATATTGTGATATTCCAAAATATCCATGTTCCAACATGGAACCAACTTCAACTGCAACTAGCAATGCTATAAGAAGGGCTGAGCAAAAGCGGTAACTTAGCCAAACAACGGTTTGCTAGGAAAAGATGGTTAGAGGCTGGACATGGCAAATATGGGAGGCATGATATAGCAAGTGGTAGGTAGCGCAACATGGCAATAGAACGAACAACTTGCAAAGCAAAGATAGAAGTGATTTCGAGGGTAGGGTCATCTTGCCTGCAAGGTTCTCAGAGTTGTCGAAAGCTTGATCCTCGTAAGCGTACAACAGGTTCCTTGTTCACGAACTCGTCTCCTGGCGCTACCCACAGCAAGAACACAAGCAATGGAACCACAATCAATGACGGGAAATGCACAAACAACATGATGCAAAACATGCATGATATGCGAGATATGGTATGCGATGCATATGCGTGCTCCGGAAGAAAAATGATGAACAAGGCAGTAACCTGGCAAACCAAGCATGCCACTAGAAAGATGAGATGATTTTGGTTGAAATTGATATAGAGATCACCGGAAACGGATGCACGGTTTGCAAATGGCAAGCAAAACAAGAATGACACGATTCTGTGATTAACAGCATGATAGCACTTAGAATGCAACAAGCAACTATGCTACAGCACTCCAACATAGCAACAAAGCATATGGCAGTAATCTACAAATGATGCTTGACAAAAGATGAACACTGAGCTACGGCTAGATCACAACATAACAGGTTCAAACAAGCATGGCAAAAGTGCAAAAGATATCAGGTTCACAGACTTGGTGAAATTACTGGACATGGCATAAACAACATCAGGTAGCAATGTTCAGAGCAAGAAATCAACATGCTACAGGAACTTAACATAGCAACACAAGGCATGGCATGAATCTACTAAATGCATAGAACATAGTATTTATGATGGCAAAAAGGACCATAAGCCAAAAAGGACCAGAAGATATGATGGCAACCATGTAAACATAGCAAGTTTCGTTAACAGGTTTCAGACTTAGCAGAAAACAGAGTATGGCAGAAACAGACATTACGAGGGCATCTTGGTGAGCTTGATTCACTCACCACAAAGCAATGCATGACAAAACAAGCATACCTACAGCAAGATGGCATGTTTATGAAGCTATCCATGGCAAGAACAAATACATAGCATGAAAGTATCAACTACAACAAGCTTGGCAAAATTAAATATCATGTTAAGAATCTGCCAGGAATATTTTATAGCAAAAGTAGAGCAAGATTAAGACATGCTATGGCACTCCATAATTGCAAACAGGTGCATGTATGGATAGAGCACAACTATATCTACAAAACATCCTTAGTGAACATACTCAAAATAAGCAAGGATCTCTTTGTAGCCACATGGATACATAGCAACAAAATGCAGTCACAGACTTGGCAAAATTACCAAGTCTCTGAAAACAGAAACATCACGAAGCCTAGTTTGCATGCTTGTGCTAGTCACCACAGAGATTACAAAAATACATGGCATACACAACTATAAAGATGGCATGGCATAGATCAAAACACATGTAGAGCTCATGCTCATAAGATGCACAGATTAAATGCAACAAAAATAACAAAACCCTAAAATCTGATAAGTAACAGCAGTTAACAGCATATAGCAGTCTTGCACCAGAGATTTGGGCATCAAGGTGGACTCAAATGAACATGGTGTAATGGAACAAAATGAAGAGCATCTCGAGACGAACATTTCGATATATTACACGCACGAAACGGGGCTATATGCAGAGAGTTATGATGCGATGAACAGGAGCATATATTGTAAAGTTCTCGGGACTTGGAGAAAAACGGGGAGGAGAAGAAGTCAACCTCCTCTTCCAGATCCAGATCGGATCGGCGCGCAGCTCGAGGTTCGTCGGGCTCGCTGGCCGGAGCTCGCGCCGGAGCTCGGGGAGAGGAGGAGGAGGCGCTGGGGAGGCGCGGGATGTGCGGCGGCGGCGGAGGGCGGCGACGGCGCCGCGGCGGCGGGA
>NW_025228243.1:4728-82222 GCF_018294505.1 Triticum aestivum | reverse complement strand
GGAACGGAACTTGCCCGCAGTAAGGCCTTTGATTGGGCCATGGTGACTGCCGAGGATCTGGGAGAACGCATCCAAGCTTTGGCGGTAGCCATGGTAGAGCTTGTGGGCGTGGAGGAGGTCGACAAGGGTGCGGAGCCATAGGGTGCGCCACCGCCGGGAAACGGCGGCTGTCCTTGCCCGATTTCTGATTGGGAGGAGGGATATGATGACTATCAACATATCATCGGGGAGGTTGTTTATGAAGTCTAGGCCTACTGGAGTCGCTTGCGGTTCTTTCTCGACCTGCCTCCACTTGTTGGCAGCCTCGTTGTCCACCTCGTCGGTGGGGACGGGAACCTCTGTCTCCATATTCACGCCGTGCTCCGGTGCTTCAGCAGCCCCGGCGTCGCCACTCCCTCTGATGGGGCGCTTTGGCGGCATCCTCGTACACTGACGGCTTTGAGGACTCAGAGGAGCGTCGAGGATGCGGGCGGAGAGAGAGGAATTGTGTGTGTGGCGAGGATGGGGGGTGCGCCATTAATATAGACCAATGGGAGCGAGGCGGGCGGCGGTCCAAGGCTGCTCGCTTCCCGGTGAGAATGACTGCTTAATCTCTAGTATGAATGAAATATATGCTTAATTACTGAATTTTAGTTGCAAAAAAATAGATGGTGATATTGATTTTTAGCTGCATATTTTGACAAATCGTAGTGTCTCTTGGCTTAGCGCCGAAGTCTGGCTTTAATTTGCATACCACAATCTGAACCGTTTGCGTTGAAGAGATGCACAGATCCTGCGTTGAACAACTTGTACGCTTCCCGGTGAGCCTGTGCACCGGACTGCGGTCTCACGCCTCCCGTTCAGTCAAGCAGCTGTCCACACGGCACCTCCTATAGCGATTAAAACCAAGACACATGGCGTCACGTGAATGGTTAACCGAATGCAGATGGTTTGAATTATACAAACGTTTGAGATATTAAAGTGGCAGCTAGTTTTTTTCAAAATGCCTTTGTTGGCTGTCATTATTCGGGTGCTCCTTCTCTCAAAATGGACACAAAAAATACCATAGCATGTTGGGTGCCCTTCCATGATAGCATGCCAAGTATCATGAATTTCAGACGAGTTTTGGATTTACTAAAATTTAAAAACCAGGCATCTCAATGTTTTGCCGGCAATCAACGGTGCCCTGGTGTTTGAAATTCATTCCCATTTCTTGCATGGGACCTAAGCATGCACCCAAGGACACATATTTGATTTTTCAATCAATTTATATGCACTTGAGCATGCGCATGTAGTTCAAATTTGAATTATGCACATAAATGCATTGAAAACTCAGTTAATGCATAAAAATGCCCAAACGAACCCTGAAAAATCACAAAAAAATCACACAACACTCCTGTTGTTCTATGTTGACATGTGAAAAAAACTTGTAAGCAATAAGAGGCAATAGATATCGTTTCGTCCCCAAAGGTGGGACGTTCCCTACCAAAACCATCATGCTTATTGTGAGAAGCTCTGGTTTGTGAGAAGCATATACCCAAACCTGCCCCAAATGGGACAAAATTTGAACCACGGCATGTTCATGCCGCTCCATGAAAGCATGCCAAGTTTCATGAATTTCAGACGAGTTCTGGATTTACTAGAATTTAAAAACCAGGCATCTCACTGTTTTGCCGGCAATCAACGGTGCGCTCGTGTTTGAAATTCATTCCATTTTCTTGCAGGGGACCTAAGCATGCACCCAAGGACATAGATTTTATTTTTCAATGAATTTATATGCACTGGAGCATGCACATTTAGTTCATATTTGAATTATGCACATAAATGCATTGAAAACTCAGTTAATGCATAAAAATGTCCAAACGAACCGCGAAAAATCACAAAAAATCACACAACACTCCTGTTGTTCCATGTTGACATGAGAAAAAAACTTGAAAGCAATAAGAGGCAATGGATATCGTTTCGTCCCAAAAGGTGGCACGTTCCCTACCGAAAACCATCATGCTTGTTGTGAGAAGCTCCGGTTTGTGAGAAGCATATACGCAAACCTGCCCCAAATGGACAAAATTTGTAGCACAGTATGTTGATGCCGCTCCATGATAGCATGCCAAGTTTCATGAATTTCAAACGAGTTTACGATTTACTAGAATTAAAAAACCAGGCATCTCACTATTTTGCCGGCAATCAACGGTGCCATGGTGTTTGAAATTCATTCCCATTTCTTGCATGGGACCTAAGCATGCACCCAAGGACAAAGATTTGATTTTTCAATGAATTTATATGCATTGGAGCATGCGCATGTAGTTCAAATTTGAATTATGCACATAAATGCATTGAAAACTTCGTAAATGCATAAAAATGTCCAAACGAACCCCGAAAAATCACAAAAATTCACACAACACTCCTGTTGTTCTATGTTGACACGAGAAGAAAACTTGAAAGCAATAAGAGGCAATGGATATCGTTTCGTCCCCAAAGGTGGGACGTTCCCTACCGAAAACCATCATGCTTGTTGTGAGAAGCTCTGGTTTGTGAGAAGCATATACCCAAACCTGCCCCAAATGCGACAAAATTTGTACCACGGCATGTTGATGCCGCTCCATGATAGCATGCCAAGTCTCGTGAATTTCTTTTGGATTTAATAGAATTTAAAAACTAGGCATCTCACTGTTTTGCCGGCAATAAACGGTGCGCTGGTGTTTGAAATTCATTCCATTTTCTTGCATGGGACCTAAGCATGCACCCATTGACATAGATTTTATTTTTCAACGAATTTATATGAACTGGAGCATGCGCATTTAGTTCATATTTGAATTATGCACATAAATGCATTGAAAACTCAGTTAATGCATAAAAATGTCAAAACGAACCCCGAAAAATCAAACAACACTCCTGTTGTTCTATGTTGACATGAGAAAAAAACTTCAAAGCAATAAGAGGCAATGGATATCGTTTCGTCCCCAAAGGTGGCACGTTCCCTACCGAAAACCATTATGCTTGTTGTGAGAAGCTCCAGTTTGTGAGAAGCATATACCCAAACCTGCCCCAAATGGACAAAATTTCTACCACAGTATGTTGATGCCGCTCCATGATAGCATGCCAAGTTTCATGAATTTCAGACGAGTTTAGGATTTACTAGAATTAAAAAACCAGGCATCTCACTGTTTTGCCGGCAATCAACGGTGCCATGGTGTTTGAAATTCATTCCCATTTCTTGCATGGGACCTAAGCATGCACCCAAGGACAAAGATTTGATTTTTCAACGAATTTATATGCATTGGAGCATGCGCATGTAGTTCAAATTTGAATTATGCACATAAATGCATTGAAAACTCAGTAAATGCATAAAAATGTCCAAACGAACCCCGAAAAATCACAAAAATTCACACAACACTCCTGTTGTTCTATGTTGACACGAGAAAAAAACTTGAAAGCAATAAGAGGGAATGGATATCGTTTCGTCCCCACAGGTGGGACGTTCCCTACCGAAAACCATCATGCTTGTTGTGAGAAGCTCTGGTTTGTTAGAAGCATATACCCAAACCTGCCCCAAATGGGACAAAATTTGTACCACGGCATGTTGATCCCGCTCCATGATAGCATGCCAAGTCTCGTGAATTTCTTTTGGATTTAATAGAATTTAAAAACCAGGCATCTCACTGTTTTGCCGGCAATCAAAGGTGCGCTCGTGTTTGAAATTCATTCCATTTTCTTGCAGGGGACCTAAGCATGCACCCAAGGACATAGATTTTATTTTTCAACGAATTTATATGCACTGGAGCATGCGCATTTAGTTCATATTTGAATTATGCACATAAATGCATTGAAAACTCAGTTAATGCATAAAAATGTCCAAACGAACCCCGCAAAATCACAAAAAATCACACAACACTCCTGTTGTTCCATGTTGACATGAAAAAAAAACTTGAAAGCAATAAGAGGCAATGGATATCGTTTCGTCCCAAAAGGTGGCACGTTCCCTACCGAAAACCATCATGCTTGTTGTGAGAAGCTCCGGTTTGTGAGAAGCATATTCCCAAACCTGCCCCAAATGGACAAAATTTGTAGCACAGTATGTTGGTGCCGCTCCATGATAGCATGCCAAGTTTCATGAATTTCAAAAGAGTTTACGATTTACTAGAATTAAAAAACCAGGCATCTCACTGTTTTGCCGGCAATCAACGGTGCCATGGTGTTTGAAATTCATTCCCATTTCTTGCATGGGACCTAAGCATGCACCCAAGGACAAAGATTTGATTTTTCAATGAATTTATATGCATTGGAGCATGCGCATGTAGTTCAAATTTGAATTATGAACATAAATGCATTGAAAACTTCGTAAATGCATAAAAATGTCCAAACGAACCCCGAAAAATCACAAAAATTCACACAACACTCCTGTTGTTCTATGTTGACACGAGAAGAAAACTTGAAAGCAATAAGAGGCAATGGATATCGTTTCGTCCCCAAAGGTGGGACGTTCCCTACCGAAAACCATCATGCTTGTTGTGAGAAGCTCTGGTTTGTGAGAAGCATATACCCAAACCTGCCCCAAATGCGACAAAATTTGTACCACGGCATGTTGATGCCGCTCCATGATAGCATGCCAAGTCTCGTGAATTTCTTTTGGATTTAATAGAATTTAAAAACTAGGCATCTCACTGTTTTGCCGGCAATAAACGGTGCGCTGGTGTTTGAAATTCATTCCATTTTCTTGCATGGGACCTAAGCATGCACCCATTGACATAGATTTTATTTTTCAACGAATTTATATGAACTGGAGCATGCGCATTTAGTTCATATTTGAATTATGCACATAAATGCATTGAAAACTCAGTTAATGCATAAAAATGTCAAAACGAACCCCAAAAAATCAAACAACACTCCTGTTGTTCTATGTTGACATGAGAAAAAAACTTCAAAGCAATAAGAGGCAATGGATATCGTTTCGTCCCCAAAGGTGGCACGTTCCCTACCGAAAACCATTATGCTTGTTGTGAGAAGCTCCAGTTTGTGAGAAGCATATACCCAAACCTGCCCCAAATGGACAAAATTTGTACCACAGTATGTTGATGCCGCTCCATGATAGCATGCCAAGTTTCATGAATTTCAGACGAGTTTAGGATTTACTAGAATTAAAAAACCAGGCATCTCACTGTTTTGCCGGCAATCAACGGTGCCATGGTGTTTGAAATTCGTTCCCATTTCTTGCATGGGACCTAAGCATGCACCCAAGGACAAAGATTTGATTTTTCAACGAATTTATATGCATTGGAGCATGCGCATGTAGTTCAAATTTGAATTGTGCACATAAATGCATTGAAAACTCAGTAAATGCATAAAAATGTCCAAACGAACCCCGAAAAATCACAAAAATTCACACAACACTCCTGTTGTTCTATGTTGACACGAGAAAAAAACTTGAAAGCAATAAGAGGGAATGGATATCGTTTCGTCCCCACAGGTGGGACGTTCCCTACCGAAAACCATCATGCTTGTTGTGAGAAGCTCTGGTTTGTGAGAAGCATATACCCAAACCTGCCCCAAATGGGACAAAATTTGTACCACGGCATGTTGATCCCGCTCCATGATAGCATGCCAAGTCTCGTGAATTTCTTTTGGATTTAATAGAATTTAAAAACCAGGCATCTCACTGTTTTGCCGTCAATCAACGGTGCCATGGTGTTTGAAATTCATTCCCATATCTTGCATGGGACCTAAGCATGCACCCAAGGACAAAGATTTGATTTTTCAATGAATTTATATGCACTGGAGCATGCGCATGTAGTTCCAATTTGAATTATGCACATAAATGCATTGAAAACTATGTTAAGGCATAAAAATGCCCAAACGAACCCTGAAAAATCACAAAAAATCACACAACACTCCTGTTGTTCTATGTTGACATGAGAAAAAAACATGAAAGCAATAAGAGGCAATGGATATCGTTTTGTCCCCAAAGGTGGGACGTTCCCTACCGAAAACCATCATGCTTGTTGTGAGAAGCTCTGGTTTGTGAGAAGCATATACCCAAACCTGCTCCAAATGGGACAAAATTTGTACCACGGCATGTTGATGCCGCTCTATGATAGCATGCCAAGTCTCGTGAATTTCTTTTGGATTTAATAGAATTTAAAAACCAGGCATCTCACTGTTTTGCCGACAATCAACGGTACCATGGTGTTTGAAATTCATTCCCATTTCTTGCATGGGACCTAAGCATGCACCCAAGGACAAAGATTTGATTTTTCAATAAATTTATATGCACTGGAGCATGCGCATGTAGTTCAAATTTGAATTATGCACATAAATGCATTGAAAACTCAGTTAATGCATAAAAATGCCCAAACGAACCCTGAAAAATCACAAAAAATCACACAACACTCCTGTTGTTCTATGTTGACACGTGAAAAAAACTTGAAAGCAATAAGAGGCAATGGATATCATTTCGTCCCCAAAGGTGGGACGTTCCCTACCGAAAACCATCATGCTTGTTGTGAGAAGCTCTGGTTTATGAGAAGCATATACCCAAACCTGCCCCAAATGGGACAAAATTTGTACCACGGCATGTTGATGCCGCTCCATGATAGCATGCCAAGTCTCGTGAATTTCTTTTGGATTTAATAGAATTTAAAAACCAGGCATCTCACTGTTTTGCTGACAATCAACGGTGCCATGGTGTTTGAAATTCATTCCCATTTTTTGCATGGGACCTAAGCTTGCACCCAAGGACAAAGATTTGATTTTTCAATGAATTTATATGCACTGGAGCATGCGCATGTAGTTCAAATTTGAATTAGGCACATAAATGCATTGAAAACTCAGTTAATGCATAAAAATTCCCAAACGAACCCTGAAAAATCACAAAAAATCACACAACACTCCTGTTGTTCTATGTTGACACGTGAAAAAAACTTGAAAGCAATAAGAGGCAATGGATATCATTTCGTCCCCAAAGGTGGGACGTTCCCTACCGAAAACCATCATGCTTGTTGTGAGAAGCTCTGGTTTGTGAGAAGCATATACCCAAACCTGCCCCAAATGGGACAAAATTTGTACCACGGCTTGTTCATGCCGCTCCATGAAAACATGCCAAGTTTCATGAATTTCAGACGAGTTTTGGATTTACTAGAATTTAAAAACCAGGCATCTCACTGTTTTGCCGGCAATCAACGGTGCGCTTGTGTTTGAAATTCATTCCATTTTCTTGCATGGGACCTAAGCATGCACCCAAGGACATAGATTTTATTTTTCAACGAATTTATATGCACTGGAGCATGCGCATTTAGTTCATATTTGAATTATGCACATAAATGCATTGAAAACTCAGTTAATGCATAAAAATGTCCAAACGAACCCCGAAAAATCACAAAAAATCACACAACACTCCTGTTGTTCTATGTTGACATCAGAAAAAAACATGAAAGCAATAAGAGCCAATGGATATCGTTTCGTCCCCAAAGGTGGCACGTTCGCTACCGAAAACCATCATGCTCGTTGTGAGAAGCTCCGGTTTGTGAGAAGCATATACCCAAACCTGCCCCAAATGGACAAAATTTCTACCACAGTATGTTGATGCCGCTCCATGATAGCATGCCAAGTTTCATGAATTTCAGACGAATTTAGGATTTACTAGAATTAAAAAACCAGGCATCTCACTGTTTTGCCACAAATCAACGGTGCCATGGTGTTTGAAATTCATTCCCATTTCTTGCATGGGACCTAAGCATGCACCCAAGGACAAAGATTTAATTTTTCAATGAATTTATATGCATTGGAGCATGCGCATGTAGTTCAAATTTCAATTATGCACATAAATGCATTGAAAACTCACAAAAATTCACACAACACTCCTGTTGTTCTGTGTTGACACGACAAAAAAACTTGATAGCAACAAGAGGCAATGGATATCGTTTCGTCTCCAAAGGTGGGACGTTCCCTACCAAAAACCATCATGCTTGTTGTGAGAAGCTCTGGTTTGTGAGAAGCATATACCCAAACTTGCCCCAAATGGGACAAAATTTGTACCACGGCATGTTGATGCCGCTCCATGATAGCATGCCAAGACTCGTGAATTTCTTTTGGATTTAATAGAATTAAAAAACCAGGCATCTCACTATTTTGCCGACAATCAACGGTGCCATGGTGTTTGAAATTCATTCCCATTTCTTGCATGGGACCTAAGCATGCACCCAAGGACAAAGATTTGATTTTCAATGAATTTATATGCACTGGAGCATCCGCATGTAGTACAAATTTGAATTATGAACATAAATGCATTGAAAACTAAGTTAATGCATAAAAATGTCCAAACGAACCCCGAAAAATCACAAAAATTCACACAACACTCCTGTTGTTCTATGTTGACACGAGAAAAACTTGAAAGCATTAAGAGGCAATGGATATCGTTTCGTCCCCAAAGGTGGGACGTTCCCTACCGAAAACCATCATGCTTGTTGTGAGAAGCTCTAGTTTTTGACAAGCATATACCCAAACCTGCCCCAAAATGGGAAAAAATTTGTTCCATGGCAGGTTGATGCCGCTCCGTGATAGCTTGCCAAGTTTCATGAATTTCAGACGAGTTTTGGATTTACTAGAATTTAAAAACCAAGCATCTCACTGTTTTGCCGGCAATCAACGGTGCGATGGTGTTTGAAATTCATTCCCATTACTTGCGTGGGACCTAAGCATGCAACCAAGGACAAATATTTGATTTTCAGCGAATTTATATGCACTTGAGCATGTGCATGTAGTTCAAATTTGAATTATGCACATAAATGCATTGAAAACTCAGTTAATGAATAAAAATGTCCAAACAAACCCCAAAAAATCACAAAAAATCACAGAACACTCCTGTTGTTCTATGTTGACAAGTGAAAAAAACATGAAAGCAATAAGAGGCAATGGATATCGTTTCGTCCCCAATGGTGGGACGTTCCCTACCAAAAACCATCATGCTTGTTGTGAGAAGCTCTGGTTTGTGAGAAGCATATACCCAAACCTGCCCCAAATGGGATAAAATTTGTACCACGGCATGTTGATGCCGCTCCATGATAGCATGCCAAGTCTCGTGAATTTCTTTTGGATTGAATGGAATTTAAAAACCAGGCATCTCACTGTTTTGCCGACAATCAACGGTGCCATGGTGTTTGAAATTCATTCCCATTTCTTGCATGGGACCTAAGCATGCACCCGAGGACAAGGATTTGATTTTTCAATGAATTTATATGCACTGGAGCATGCGCATGTAGTTCAAATTTGAATTATGCACATAAATGCATTGAAAACTCAGTTAATACATAAAAATGCCCAAACGAACCCTGAAAAATCACAAAAAATCACACAACACTCCTGTTGTTCTATGTTGACACGTGAAAAAAACTTGAAAGCAATAAGAGGCAATGGATATCGTTTCGTCCCAAGAGGTGGGACGTTCCCTACCGAAAACAATCATGCTCGTTGTGAGAAGCTCTAGTTTGTGAGAAGCATAGAACGAAACCTGCCCCAAATGGGACAAAATTTGTACCACGGCATGTTGATGCCGCTCCATGATAGCATGCCAAGTCTCGTGAATTTCTTTTGGATTTAATAGAATTTAAAAACCAGGCATCTCACTGTTTTGCCGACAATCAACGGTGCCATGGTGTTTGAAATTCATTCCATTTTCATGCATGGGACCTAAGCATGCACCCAAGGACATAGATTTTATTTTTCAACGAATTTATATGCACTGGAGCATGCGCATTTAGTTCATATTTGAATTATGCACATAAATGCATTGAAAACTCAGTTAATGCATAAAAATGTCCAAACGAACCCCGAAAAATCACAAAAAATCACACAACACTCCTGTTGTTCTATGTTGACATGAGAAAAAAACTTGAAAGCAATAAGAGGCAATGGATATCGTTTCATCCCCAAAGGTGGCACGTTCCCTACCGAAAACCATCATGCTTGTTGTGAGAAGCTCCGGTTTGTGAGAAGCATATACCCAAACCTACCCCAAATGGACAAAATTTGTACCACAGTATGTTGATGCCGCTCCATGATAGCATGCCAAGTTTCATGAATTTCAGACGAGTTTAGGATTTACTAGAATTAAAAAACCAGGGATCTCACTGTTTTGCCGGCAATCAACGGTGCCATGGTGTTTGAAATTCATTCCCATTTCTTGCATGGGACCTAAGCATGCACCCAAGGACAAAGATTTGATTTTTCAATGAATTTATATGCATTGGAGCATGCGCATGTAGTTCAAATTTGAATTATGCGCATAAATGCATTGAAAACTCAGTAAATGCATATAAATGTCCAAACGAACCGTGAAAAATCACGAAAATTCAGACAACACTCCTGTTGTTCTATGTTGACACGAGAAAAAAACTTGAAAGCAATAAGAGGCAATGGATATCGTTTCGTCCCCAAAGGTGGGATGTTCCCTACCGAAAACCATCATGCTTGTTGTGAGAAGCTCTGGTTTGTGAGAAGCATATACCCAAACCTGCCCCAAATGGGACAAAATTTGTACCACGGCATGTTGATGCCGCTCCATGATAGCATGCCAAGTCTCGTGAATTTCTTTTGGATTTAATAGAATTTAAAAACCAGGCATCTCACTGTTTTGCCGACAATCAACGCTTCCATGGTGTTTGAAATTCATTCCCATTTCTTGCATGGGACCTAAGCATGCACCCAAGGACAAAGATTTGATTTTTCAATGAATTTGTATGCACTGGAGCATGCGCATGTAGTTCAAATTTGAATTATGCACATAAATGCATTGAAAACTCAGTTAATGCATAAAAATGCCCAAACGAACCCTGAAAAATCACACAACACTCCTGTTGTTCTATGTTGACACGTGAAAAAAGCTTGAAAGCAATAAGAGGCAATGGATATCGTTTTGTCCCCAAAGGTGGGACGTTCCCTACCGAAAACCATCATGCTTGTTGTGAGAAGCTCTTGTGTGTGAGAAGCATATACCCAAACCTGCCCCGAATGGGACAAAATTTGTACCACGGCATGTTCATGCCGCTCCATGAAAGCATGCCAAGTTCCATGAATTTCAGACGAGTTTTGGATTTACTAGAATTTAAAAACCAGGCAACTCACTGTTTTGCCGGCAATCAACAGTGCGCTGGTGTTTGAAATTCATTGCATTTTCTTGCATGGGACCTAAGCATGCACCCAAGGACATAGATTTTATTTCTCAACGAATTTATATGCACTGGAGCATGCACATTTAGTTCATATTTGAATTATGCACATAAATGAATTGAGAACTCAGTTAATGCATAAAAATGTCCAAACGAACCCTGAAAACTCAGAAAAAATCACACAACACCCCTGTTGTTCTATGTTGACATGAAAAAAAACTTGAAAGCAATAAGAGGCAATGGATATCGTTTCGTCCCCAAAGGTGGTACGTTCCCTACCGAAAACCATCATGCTTGCTGTGAGAAGCTCCGGTTTGTGAGAAGCATATACCCAAACCTGCCCCAAATGGGCAAAATTTGTACCACAGTATGTTGATGCCGCTCCATGATAGCATGCCAAGTTTCATGAATTTCAGACGAGTTTAGGATTTACTAGAATTAAAAAACCAGGCATCTCACTGTTTTGCCGGCAATCAACGGTGCCATGGTGTTTCCCATTTCTTGCATGGGACCTAAGCATGCACCCAAGGACAAAGATTTGATTTTTCAATGAATTTATATGCATTGGAGCATGCGCATGTAGTTCAAATTTAAATTATGCACATAAATGCATTGAAAACTAAGTAAATGCATAAAAATGTCCAAACGAACCCTGAAAAATCACAAAAATTCACACAATACTCCTGTTGTTCTATGTTGACACGAGAAAAAAACTTGAAAGCAATAAGAGGCAATGGATATCGTTTCGTCCCCAAAGGTTGGACGTTCCCTACCGAAAACCATCATGCTTATTGTGAGAAGCTCTGGTTTGTGAGAAGCATATACCCAAACCTGCCCCAAATGGGACAAAATTTGTACCACGGCATGTTCATGCCGCTCCATGATAGCATGCCAAGTTTCATGAATTTCAGACGAGTTTAGGATTTACTAGAATTTAAAAACCAGGCATCTCACTGTTTTGCCGGCAATCAACGGTGCGCTGGTGTTTGAAATTCATTCCATTTTCTTGCATGGGACCTAAGCATGCACCCAAGGACATAGATTTTATTTTTCAATGAATTTATATGCACTGGAGCATGCGCATTTAGTTCATATTTGAATTATGCACATAAAAGCATTGAAAACTCAGTTAATGCATAAAAATGTCCAACCGAACCCCGAAAAATCACAAAAAATCACACAACACTCCTGTTGTTCTATGTTGACATGAGAAAAAAACTTGAAAGCAATAAGAGGCAACGGATATCGTTTCATCCCCAAAGGTGGCACGTTTCCTACCGAAAACTATCATGCTTGTTGTGAGAAGCTCCGGTTTGTGAGAAGCATATACCCAAACCTGCCCCAAATGGACAAAATTTGTACCACAGTATGTTGATGCCGCTCCATGATAGCATGCCAAGTTTCATGAATTTCAGACGAGTTTTGGATTTACTAGAATTTAAAAACCAGGCATCTCACTGTTTTGCCGGCAATCAACGGTGCGCTGGTGTTTGAAATTCATTCCATTTTCTTGCATGGGACCTAAGCATGCACCCAAGGACATAGATTTTATTTTTCAATGAATTTATATGCACTGGAGCATGCGCATTTAGTTCATATTTGAATTATGCACATAAAAGCATTGAAAACTCAGTTAATGCATAAAAATGTCCAAACGAACCCCGAAAAATCACAAAAAATCACACAACACTCCTGTTGTTCTATGTTGACATGAGAAAAAAACTTGAAAGCAATAAGAGGCAACGGATATCGTTTCATCCCCAAAGGTGGCACGTTTCCTACCGAAAACTATCATGCTTGTTGTGAGAAGCTCCGGTTTGTGAGAAGCATATACCCAAACCTGCCCCAAATGGACAAAATTTGTACCACAGTATGTTGATGCCGCTCCATGATAGCATGCCAAGTTTCATGAATTTCAGACGAGTTTTGGATTTACTAGAATTTAAAAACCAGGCATCTCACTGTTTTGCCGGCAATCAACGGTGCGCTGGTGTTTGAAATTCATTCCATTTTCTTGCATGGGACCTAAGCATGCACCCAAGGACATAGATTTTATTTTTCAATGAATTTATATGCACTGGAGCATGCGCATTTAGTTCATATTTGAATTATGCACATAAAAGCATTGAAAACTAAGTTAATGCATAAAAATGTCCAAACGAACCCCGAAAAATCACAAAAAAATCACACAACACTCCTGTTGTTCTATGTTGACATGAGAAAAAAACTTGAAAGCAATAAGAGGCAATGGATATCGTTTCATCCCCAAAGGTGGCACGTTCCCTACCGAAAACTATCATGCTTGTTGTGAGAAGCTCCGGTTTGAGAGAAGCATATACCCAAACCTGCCCCAAATGGACAAAATTTGTACCACAGTATGTTGATGCCGCTCCATGATTGCATGCCAAGTTTCATGAATTTTAGACGAGTTTAGGATTTACTAGAATTAAAAAACCAGGGATCTCACTGTTTTGCCGGCAATCAACGGTGCCATGGTGTTTGAAATTCATTCCCATTTCTTGCATGGGACCTAAGCATGCACCCAAGGACAAAGATTTGATTTTTCAATGAATTTATATGCATTGGAGCATGCGCATGTAGTTCAAATTTGAATTATGCGCATAAATGCATTGAAAACTTAGTAAATGCATATAAATGTCCAAACGAACCCTGAAAAATCACAAAAATTCAGACAACACTCCTGTTGTTCTATGTTGACACGAGAAAAAAACTTGAAAGCAATAAGAGGCAATGGATATCGTTTCGTCCCCAAAGGTGGGACGTTCCCTACCGAAAACCATCATGCTTGTTGTGAGAAGCTCTGGTTTGTGAGAAGCATATACCCAAACCTGCCCCAAATGGGACAAAATTTCTACCACGGCATGTTGATGCCGCTCCATGATAGCATGCCAAGTCTCGTGAATTTCTTTTGGATTTAATAGAATTTAAAAACCAGGCATCTCACTGTTTTGCCGACAATCAACGGTGCCATGGTGTTTGAAATTCATTCCCATTTCTTGCATGGGACCTAAGCATGCACCCAAGGACAAAGATTTGATTTTTCAATGATTTTGTATGCACTGGAGCATGCGCATGTAGTTCAAATTTGAATTATGCACATAAATGCATTGAAAACTCAGTTAATGCATAAAAATGCCCAAACGAACCCTGAAAAATCACACAACACTCCTGTTGTTCTATGTTGACACGTGAAAAAAGCTTGAAAGCAATAAGAGGCAATGGATATCGTTTCGTCCCCAAAGGTGGGATGTTCCCTACCGAAAACCATCATGCTTGTTGTGAGAAGCTCTGGTGTGTGAGAAGCATATACCCAAACCTGCCCCGAAGGGGACAAAATTTGTACCACGGCATGTTCATGCCGCTCCATGAAAGCATGCCAAGTTTCATGAATTTCAGACGAGTTTTGGATTTACTAGAATTTAAAAACCAGGCAACTCACTGTTTTGCCGGCAATCAACAGTGCGCTGGTGTTTGAAATTCATTGCATTTTCTTGCATGGGACCTAAGCATGCACCCAAGGACATAGATTTTATTTCTCAACGAATTTATATGCACTGGAGCATGCACATTTAGTTCATATTTGAATTATGCACATAAATGAATTGAAAACTCAGTTAATGCATAAAAATGTCCAAACGAACCCTGAAAACTCAGAAAAAATCACACAACACTCCTGTTGTTCTATGTTGACATGAAAAAAAACTTGAAAGCAATAAGAGGCAATGGATATCGTTTCGTCCCAAAAGGTGGTACGTTCCCTACCGAAAACCATCATGCTTGTTGTGAGAAGCTCCGGTTTGTGAGAAGCATATACCCAAACCTGCCCCAAATGGACAAAATTTGTACCACAGTATGTTGATGCCGCTCCATGATAGCATGCCAAGTTTCATGAATTTCAGACGAGTTTAGGATTTACTAGAATTAAAAACCAGGCATCTCACTGTTTTGCCGGCAATCAACGGTGCCATGGTGTTTGAAATTCATTCCCATTTCTTGCATGGGACCTAAGCATGCACCCAAGGACAAAGATTTGATTTTTCAATGAATTTATATGCATTGGAGCATGCGCATGTAGTTCAAATTTAAATTATGCACATAAATGCATTGAAAACTAAGTAAATGCATAAAAATGTCCAAACGAACCCTGAAAAATCACAAAAATTCACACAATACTCCTGTTGTTCTATGTTGACACGAGAAAAAAACTTGAAAGCAATAAGAGGCAATGGATATCGTTTCGTCCCCAAAGGTTGGACGTTCCCTACCGAAAACCATCATGCTTATTGTGAGAAGCTCTGGTTTGTGAGAAGCATATACCCAAACCTGCCCCAAATGGGACAAAATTTGTACCACGGCATGTTCATGCCGCTCCATGAAAGCATGCCAAGTTTCATGAATTTCAGACGAGTTTTGGATTTACTAGAATTTAAAAACCAGGCATCTCACTGTTTTGCCGGCAATCAACGGTGCGCTGGTGTTTGAAATTCATTCCATTTTCTTGCATGGGACCTAAGCATGCACCCAAGGACATAGATTTTATTTTTCAATGAATTTATATGCACTGGAGCATGCGCATTTAGTTCATATTTGAATTATGCACATAAAAGCATTGAAAACTCAGTTAATGCATAAAAATGTCCAAACGAACCCCGAAAAATCACAAAAAATCACACAACACTCCTGTTGTTCTATGTTGACATGAGAAAAAAACTTGAAAGCAATAAGAGGCAATGGATATCGTTTCATCCCCAAAGGTGGCACGTTCCCTACCGAAAACTATCATGCTTGTTGTGAGAAGCTCCGGTTTGTGAGAAGCATATACCCAAACCTGCCCCAAATGGACAAAATTTGTACCACAGTATGTTGATGATGCTCCATGATTGCATGCCAAGTTTCATGAATTTCAGACGAGTTTAGGATTTACTAGAATTAAAAAACCAGGGATCTCACTGTTTTGCCGGCAATCAACGGTGCCATGGTGTTTGAAATTCATTCCCATTTCTTGCATGGGACCTAAGCATGCACCCAAGGACAAAGATTTGATTTTTCAATGAATTTATATGCATTGGAGCATGCGCATGTAGTTCAAATTTGAACTATGCGCATAAATGCATTGAAAACTTAGTAAATGCATATAAATGTCCAAACGAACCCTGAAAAATCACAAAAATTCAGACAACACTCCTGTTGTTATATGCTGACACGAGAAAAAAACTTGAAAGCAATAAGAGGCAATGGATATCGTTTCGTCCCCAAAGGTGGGACGTTCCCTACCGAAAACCATCATGCTTGTTGTGAGAAGCTCTGGTTTGTGAGAAGCATATACCCAAACCTGCCCCAAATGGGACAAAATTTGTACCACGGCATGTTGATGCCGCTCCATGATAGCATGCCAAGTCTCGTGAATTTCTTTTGGATTTAATAGAATTTAAAAACCAGGCATCTCACTGTTTTGCCGACAATCAACGGTGCCATGGTGTTTGAAATTCATTCCCATTTCTTGCATGGGACCTAAGCATGCACCCAAGGACAAAGATTTGATTTTTCAATGAATTTGTATGCACTGGAGCATGCGCATGTAGTTCAAATTTGAATTATGCACATAAATGCATTGAAAACTCAGTTAATGCATAGAAATGCCCAAACGAACCCTGAAAAATCACACAACACTCCTGTTGTTCTATGTTGACACGTGAAAAAAGCTTGAAAGCAATAAGAGGCAATGGATATCGTTTCGTCCCCAAAGGTGGGAAGGTCCCTACCAAAAACCATCATGCTTGTTGTGAGAAGCTCTGGTGTGTGAGAAGCATATACCCAAACCTACCCCAAATGGGACAAAATTTGTACCACGGCATGTTCATGCCGCTCCATGAAAGCATGCCAAGTTTCATGAATTTCAGACGAGTTTTGGATTTACTAGAATTTAAAAACCAGGCAACTCACTGTTTTGCCGGCAATCAACAGTGCGCTGGTGTTTGAAATTCATTGCATTTTCTTGCATGGGACCTAAGCATGCACCCAAGGACATAGATTTTATTTCTCAACGAATTTATATGCACTGTAGCATGCACATTTAGTTCATATTTGAATTATGCACATAAATGCATTGAAAACTCAGTTAATGCATAAAAATGTCCAAACAAACCCCGAAAACTCAGAAAAAATCACACAACACTCCTGTTGTTCTATGTTGACATGAGAAAAAAACTTGAAAGCAATAAGAGGCAATGGATATCGTTTCATCCCCAAAGGTGGCACGTTCCCTACCGAAAACCATCATGCTTGTTGTGAGAAGCTCCGGTTTGTGAGAAGCATATACCCAAACCTGCCCCAAATGGACAAAATTTGTACCACAGTATGTTGATGCCGCTCCATGATTGCATGCCAAGTTTCATGAATTTCAGACGAGTTTAGGATTTTCTAGAATTAAAAAACCAGGGATCTCACTGTTTTGCCGGCAATCAACGGTGCCATGGTGTTTGAAATTCATTCCCATTTCTTGCATGGGACCTAAGCATGCACCCAAGGACAAAGATTTGATTTTTCAATGAATATATATGCATTGGAGCATGCGCATGTAGTTCAAATTTGAATTATGCGCATAAATGCATTGAAAACTCAGTAAATGCATATAAATGTCCAAACGAACCCTGAAAAATCACAAAAATTCACACAACACTCCTGTTGTTCTATGTTGACACGAGAAAAAAACTTGAAAGCAATAAGAGGCAATGGATATCGTTTCGTCCCCAAAGGTGGGACGTTCCCTACCGAAAACCATCATGCTTATTGTGAGAAGCTCTGGTTTGTGAGAAGCATATACCCAAACCTGACCCAAATGGGACAAAATTTGTACCACGGCATGTTCATGCCACTCCATGAAAGCATGCCAAGTTTCATGAATTTCAGACGAGTTTTGGATTTACTAGAATTTAAAAACCAGGCATCTCACTGTTTTGCCGGCAATCAACGGTGCGCTAGTGTTTGAAATTCATTCCATTTTCTTGCATGGGACCTAAGCATGCACCCAAGGACATAGATTTTATTTTTCAACGAATTTATATGCACTAGAGCATGCGCATTTAGTTCATATTTGAATTATGCACATAAATGCATTGAAAACTCAGTTAATGCATAAAAATGTCCAAACGAACCCCGAAAAATCACAAAAAATCACACAACACTCCGGTTGTTCTATGTTGACATGGGAAAAAAACTTGAAAGCAATAAGAGGCAATGGATATCGTTTCATCCCCAAAGGTGGCACGTTCCCTACCGAAAACCATCATGCTTGTTGTGAGAAGCTCCGGTTTGTGAGAAGCATATACCCAAACCTGCCCCAAATGGACAAAATTTCTACCACAGTATGTTGATGCCGCTCCATGATAGCATGCCAAGTTTCATGAATTTCAGACGAGTTTAGGATTTACTAGAATTAAAAAACCAGGGATCTCACTGTTTTGCCGGCAATCAACGGTGCCATGGTGTTTGAAATTCATTCCCATTTCTTGCATGGGACCTAAGCATGCACCCAAGGACAAAGATTTGATTCTTCAATGAATTTATATGCATTGGAGCATGCGCATGTAGTTCAAATTTGAATTATGCACATAAATGCATTGAAAACTCAGTAAATGCATAAAAATGTCCAAACGAACCCCGAAAAATCACAAAAATTCACACAACGCTCCTGTTGTTCTATGTTGACACGAGAAAAAAAACATGAAAGCAATAAGAGGCAATGGATATCGTTTCGTCCCCAAAGGTGGGACGTTCCCTACCGAAAACCATCATGCTTGTTGTGAGAAGCTCTGGTTTGTGAGAAGCATATACCCAAACCTGCCCCAAATGGGACAAAATTTGTACCACGGCATGTTGATGCCGCTCCATGATAGCATGCCAAGTCTCGTGAATTTCTTTTGGATTTAATAGAATTTAAAAACCAGGCATCTCACTATTTTGCCGACAATCAACGGTGCCATGGTGTTTGAAATTCATTCCCATTTCTTGCATGGGACCTAAGCATGCACCCAAGGACAAAGATTTGATTTTTCAATGAATTTATATGCATTGGAGCATGCGCATGTAGTTCAAATTTGAATTATGCACATAAATGCATTGAAAACTTAGTAAATGCATAAAAATGTCCAAACGAACCCCGAAAAATCACAAAAATTCACACAACACTCCTGTTGTTCTATGTTGACACGAGAAAAAAACTTGAAAGCAATAAGAGGCAATGGATATCGTTTCGTCCCCAAAGGTGGGACGTTCCCTACCGAAAACCATCATGCTTGTTGTGAGAAGCTCTGGTTTGTGAGAAGCATATACCCAAACCTGCCCCAAATGGGACAAAATTTGTACCACGGCATGTTCATGCTGCTCCATGAAAGCATGCCAAGTTTCATGAATTTCAGACGAGTTTTGGATTTACTATAATTTAAAAACCAGGCATCTCACTGTTTTGCCGGCAATCAACGGTGCGCTGGTGTTTGAAATTCATTCCATTTTCTTGCATGGGACCTAAGCATGCACCCAAGGACATAGATTTTATTTTTCAACGAATTTATATGCACTGGAGCATGCGCATTTAGTTCATATTTGAATTATGCACATAAATGCATTGAAAACTTAGTTAATGCATAAAAATGTCCAAACGAACCCCGAAAAATCACAAAAAATCACACAACACTCCTGTTGTTCTATGTTGACATGAGAAAAAAACTTGAAAGCAATAAGAGGCAACGGATATCGTTTCATCCCCAAAGGTGGCACGTTCCCTACCGAAAACCATCATGCTTGTTGTGAGAAGCTCCAGTTTGTGAGAAGCATATACCCAAACCTGCCCCAAATGGACAAAATTTCTACCACAGTATGTTGATGCCGCTCCATGATAGCATGCCAAGTTTCATGAATTTCAGACGAGTTTAGGATTTACTAGAATTAAAAAACCAGGGATCTCACTGTTTTGCCGGCACTCAACGGTGCCATGGTGTTTGAAATTCATTCCCATTTCTTGCATGGGACCTAAGCATGCACCCAAGGACAAAGATTTGATTCTTCAATGAATTTATATGCATTGGAGCATGCGCATGTAGTTCAAATTTGAATTATGCACATAAATGCATTAAAAACTCAGTAAATGCATAAAAATGTCCAAACGAACCCCGAAAAATCACAAAAATTCACACAACACTCCTGTTGTTCTATGTTGACACGAGAAAAAAACTTGAAAGCAATAAGAGGCAATGGATATCGTTTCGTCCCCAAAGGTGGGACGTTCCCTACCGAAAACCATCATGCTTGTTGTGAGAAGCTCTGGTTTGTGAGAAGCATATACCCAAACCTGCCCCAAATGGGACAAAATTTGTACCACCGCATGTTGATGCCGCTCCATGATAGCATGCCAAGTCTCGTGAATTTCTTTTGGATTTAATAGAATTTAAAAACCAGGCATCTCACTATTTTGCCGACAATCAACGGTGCCATGGTGTTTGAAATTCATTCCCATTTCTTGCATGGGACCTAAGCATGCACCCAAGGACAAAGATTTGATTTTTCAATGAATTTATATGCATTGGAGCATGCCCATGTAGTTCAAATTTGAATTATGCACATAAATGCATTGAAAACTCAGTAAATGCATAAAAATGTCCAAACGAACCCCGAAAAATCACAAAAATTCACACAACACTCCTGTTGTTCTATGTTGACACGAGAAAAAAACTTGAAAGTAATAAGAGGCAATGGATATCGTTTCGTCCCCAAAGGTGGGACGTTCCCTACCAAAAACCATCATGCTTGTTGTGAGAAGCTCTGGTTTGTGAGAAGCATATACCCAAACCTGCCCCAAATGGGACAAAATTTGTACCACGGCATGTTCATGCCGCCCCATGAAAGCATGCCAAGTTTCATGAATTTCAGACGAGTTTTGGATTTACTAGGATTTAAAAACCAGGCAACTCACTATTTTGCCGGCAATCAACGGTGCACTGGTGTTTAAAATTCATTTCATTTTCTTGCATGGGACCTAAGCATGCACCCAAGGACATAGATTTTATTTTTCAACGAATTTATATGCACTAGAGCATGCGCATTTAGTTCATATTTGAATTATGCACATAAATGCATGGAAAACTCAGTTAATGCATAGAAATGTCCAAACGAACCCTGAAAACTCAGAAAAAATCACACAACACTCCTGTTGTTCTATGTTGACATGAGAAAAAAACTTGAAAGCAATAAGAGGCAATGGATATCGTTTCGTCCCCAAAGGTGGTACGTCCCCTACCGAAAACCATCATGCTTGTTGTGAGAAGCTCCGGTTTGTGAGAAGCATATACCCAAACCTGCCCCAAATGGACAAAATTTGTACCACAGTATGTTGATGCCGCTCCATGATAGCATGCCAAGTTTCATGAATTTCAGACGAGTTTAGGATTTACTAGAATTAAAAAACCAGGTATCTCACTGTTTTGCCGGCAATCAACGGTGCCATGGTGTTTGAAATTCATTCCCATTTCTTGCATGGGACCTAAGCATGCACCCAAGGACAAAGATTTGATTTTTCAATGAATTTATATGCATTGGAGCATGCGCATGTAGTTCAAATTTGAATTATGCACATAAATGCATTGAAAACTTAGTATATGCATAAAAATGTCCAAACGAACCCCGAAAAATCACAAAAATTAACACAACACTCCTGTTGTTCTATGTTGACACGAGAAGAAAACTTGAAAGCAATAAGAGGCAATGGACATCGTTTCGTCCCCAAAGGTGGGACGTTCCCTACCGAAAACCACCATGCTTGTTGTGAGAAGCTCTGGTTTGTGAGAAGCATATACCCAAACCTGCCCCAAATGGGACAAAATTTGTACCACGGCATGTTCATGCTGCTCCATGAAAGCATGCCAAGTTTCATGAATTTCAGACAAGTTTTGGATTTACTAGAATTTAAAAACCAGGCATCTCACTGTTTTGCCGGCAATCAACGGTGCGCGGGTGTTTGAAATTCATTCCATTTTCTTGCATGGGACCTAAGCATGCACCCAAGGACATAGATTTTATTTTTCAACGAATTTATATGCACTGGAGCATGCGCATTTAGTTCATATTTGAATTATGCACATAAATGCATTGAAAACTCAGCTAATGCATAAAAATGTCCAAACGAACCCTGAAAAATCACACAACACTCCTGTTGTTCTATGTTGACATGAGAAAAAAACTTGAAAGCAATAAGAGGCAATGGATATCGTTTCGTCCCCAAAGGTGGTACGTTCCCTACCGAAAACCATCATGCTTGTTGTGAGAAGCTCTGGTTTGTGAGAAGCATATACCCAAACCTGCCCCAAATGGGACAAAATTTGTACCACGGCATGTTGATGCCGCTCCATGATAGCATGCCAAGTCTCGTGAATTTCTTTTGGATTTAATAGAATTTAAAAACCAGGCATCTCACTGTTTTGCCGACAATCAACGGTGCCATGGTGTTTGAAATTCATTCCCATTTCTTGCATGGGACCTAAGCATGCACCCAAGGACAAAGATTTGATTTTTCAATGAATTTGTATGCACTGGAGCATGCGCATGTAGTTCAAATTTGAATTATGCACATAAATGCATTGAAAACTCAGTTAATGCATAAAAATGCCCAAACGAACCCTGAAAAATCACACAACACTCCTGTTGTTCTATGTTGACACGTGAAAAAAGCTTGAAAGCAATAAGAGGCAATGGATATCGTTTCGTCCCCAAAGGTGGGACGTTCCCTACCAAAAACCATCATGCTTGTTGTGAGAAGCTCTGGTGTGTGAGAAGCATATACCCAAACCTACCCCAAATGGGACAAAATTTGTACCACGGCATGTTCATGCCGCTCCATGAAAGCATGCCAAGTTTCATGAATTTCAGACGAGTTTTGGATTTACTAGAATTTAAAAACCAGGCAACTCACTGTTTTGCCGGCAATCAACAGTGCGCTGGTGTTTGAAATTCATTGCATTTTCTTGCATGGGACCTAAGCATGCACCCAAGGACATAGATTTTATTTCTCAACGAATTTATATGCACTGGAGCATGCACATTTAGTTCATATTTGAATTATGCACATAAATGCATTGAAAACTCAGTTAATGCATAAAAATGTCCAAACAAACCCTGAAAACTCAGAAAAAATCACACAACACTCCTGTTGTTCTATGTTGACATGAGAAAAAAACTTGAAAGCAATAAGAGGCAATGGATATCGTTTCGTCCCCAAAGGTGGTACGTTCCCTACCGAAAACCATCATGCTTGTTGTGAGAAGCTCCGGTTTGTGAGAAGCATATACCCAAACCTGCCCCAAATGGACAAAATTTCTACCACAGTATGTTGATGCCGCTCCATGATAGCATGCCAAGTTTCATGAATTTCAGACGAGTTTAGGATTTACTAGAATTAAAAAACCAGGCATCTCACTGTTTTGCCGGCAATCAACGGTGCCATGGTGTTTGAAATTCATTCCCATTTCTTGCATGGGACCTAAGCATGCACCCAAGGACAAAGATTTGATTTTTCAATGAATTTATATGCATTGGAGCATGCGCATGTAGTTCAAATTTGAATTATGCACATAAATGCATTGAAAACTGAGTAAATGCATAAAAATGTCCAAACGAACCCTGAAAAATCACAAAAATTCACACAACACTCCTGTTGTTCTATGTTGACACGAGAAAAAAAACTTGAAAGCAATAAGAGGCAATGGATATCGTTTCGTCCCCAAAGGTTGGACGTTCCCTACCGAAAACCATCATGCTTGTTGTGAGAAGCTCTGGTTTGTGAGAAGCATATACCCAAACCTGCCCCAAATGGGACAAAATTTGTACCACGGCATGTTCATGCCGCTCCATGAAAGCATGCCAAGTTTCATGAATTTCAGACGAGTTTTGGATTTACTAGAATTTAAAAACCAGGCATCTCACTGTTTTGCCGGCAATCAACGGTGCCATGGTGTTTGAAATTCATTCCCATTTCTTGCATGGGACCTAAGCATGCACCCAAGGACAAAGATTTGATTTTTCAATGAATATATATGCATTGGAGCATGCGCATGTAGTTCAAATTTGAATTATGCGCATAAATGCATTGAAAACTCAGTAAATGCATATAAATGTCCAAACGAACCCTGAAAAATCACAAAAATTCACACAACACTCCTGTTGTTCTATGTTGACACGAGAAAAAAACTTGAAAGCAATAAGAGGCAATGGATATCGTTTCGTCCCCAAAGGTGGGACGTTCCCTACCGAAAACCATCATGCTTATTGTGAGAAGCTCTGGTTTGTGAGAAGCATATACCCAAACCTGACCCAAATGGGACAAAATTTGTACCACGGCATGTTCATGCCACTCCATGAAAGCATGCCAAGTTTCATGAATTTCAGACGAGTTTTGGATTTACTAGAATTTAAAAACCAGGCATCTTACTGTTTTGCCGGCAATCAACGGTGCGCTAGTGTTTGAAATTCATTCCATTTTCTTGCATGGGACCTAAGCATGCACCCAAGGACATAGATTTTATTTTTCAACGAATTTATATGCACTAGAGCATGCGCATTTAGTTCATATTTGAATTATGCACATAAATGCATTGAAAACTCAGTTAATGCATAAAAATGTCCAAACGAACCCCGAGAAATCACAAAAAATCACACAACACTCCGGTTGTTCTATGTTGACATGGGAAAAAAACTTGAAAGCAATAAGAGGCAATGGATATCGTTTCATCCCCAAAGGTGGCACGTTCCCTACCGAAAACCATCATGCTTGTTGTGAGAAGCTCCGGTTTGTGAGAAGCATATACCCAAACCTGCCCCAAATGGACAAAATTTGTACCACAGTATGTTGATGCCGCTCCATGATAGCATGCCAAGTTTCATGAATTTCAGACGAGTTTAGGATTTACTAGAATTAAAAAACCAGGGATCTCACTGTTTTGCCGGCAATCAACGGTGCCATGGTGTTTGAAATTCATTCCCATTTCTTGCATGGGACCTAAGCATGCACCCAAGGACAAAGATTTGATTCTTCAATGAATTTATATGCATTTGAGAATGCGCATGTAGTTCAAATTTGAATTATGCACATAAATGCTTTGAAAACTCAGTAAATGCGTAAAAATGTCCAAACGAACCCCGAAAAATCACAAAAATTCACACAACGCTCCTGTTGTTCTATGTTGACACGAGAAAAAAAACATGAAAGCAATAAGAGGCAATGGATATCGTTTCGTCCCCAAAGGTGGGACGTTCCCTACCGAAAACCATCATGCTTGTTGTGAGAAGCTCTGGTTTGTGAGAAGCATATACCCAAACCTGCCCCAAATGGGACAAAATTTGTACCACGGCATGTTGATGCCGCTCCATGATAGCATGCCAAGTCTCGTGAATTTCTTTTGGATTTAATAGAATTTAAAAACCAGGCATCTCACTATTTTGCCGACAATCAACGGTGCCATGGTGTTTGACATTCATTCCCATTTCTTGCATGGGACCTAAGCATGCACCCAAGGACAAAGATTTGATTTTTCAATGAATTTATATGCATTGGAGCATGCGCATGTAGTTCAAATTTGAATTATGCACATAAATGCATTGAAAACTTAGTAAATGCATAAAAATGTCCAAACGAACCCCGAAAAATCACAAAAATTCACACAACACTCCTGTTGTTCTATGTTGACACGAGAAAAAAACTTGAAAGCAATAAGAGGCAATGGATATCGTTTCGTCCCCAAAGGTGGGACGTTCCCTACCGAAAACCATCATGCTTGTTGTGAGAAGCTCTGGTTTGTGAGAAGCATATACCCAAACCTGCCCCAAATGGGACAAAATTTGTACCACGGCATGTTCATGCCGCTCCATGAAAGCATGCCAAGTTTCATGAATTTCAGACGAGTTTTGGATTTACTATAATTTAAAAACCAGGCATCTCACTGTTTTGCCGGCAATCAACGGTGCGCTGGTGTTGGAAATTCATTCCATTTTCTTGCATGGGACCTAAGCATGCACCCAAGGACATAGATTTTATTTTTCCACGAATTTATATGCACTGGAGCATGCGCATTTAGTTCATATTTGAATTATGCACATAAATGCATTGAAAACTTAGTTAATGCATAAAAATGTCCAAACGAACCCCGAAAAATCACAAAAAATCACACAACACTCGTGTTGTTCTATGTTGACATGAGAAAAAAACTTGAAAGCAATAAGAGGCAACGGATATCGTTTCATCCCCAAAGGTGGCACGTTCCCTACCGAAAACCATCATGCTTGTTGTGAGAAGCTCCGGTTTGTGAGAAGCATATACCCAAACCTGCCCCAAATGGACAAAATTTCTACCACGGTATGTTGATGCCGCTCCATGATAGCATGCCAAGTTTCATGAATTTCAGACGAGTTTAGGATTTACTAGAATTAAAAAACCAGGGATCTCACTGTTTTGCCGCCAATCAACGGTGCCATGGTGTTTGAAATTCATTCCCATTTCTTGCATGGGACCTAAGCATGCACCCAAGGACAAAGATTTGATTCTTCAATGAATTTATATGCATTGGAGCATGCGCATGTAGTTCAAATTTGAATTATGCACATAAATGCATTAAAAACTCAGTAAATGCATAAAAATGTCCAAACGAACCCCGAAAAATCACAAAAATTCACACAACACTCCTGTTGTTCTATGTTGACACGAGAAAAAAACTTGAAAGCAATAAGAGGCAATGGATATCGTTTCGTCCCCAAAGGTGGGACGTTCCCTACCGAAAACCATCATGCTTGTTGTGAGAAGCTCTGGTTTGTGAGAAGCATATACCCAAACCTGCCCCAAATGGGACAAAATTTGTACCACCGCATGTTGATGCCGCTCCATGATAGCATGCCAAGTCTCGTGAATTTCTTTTGGATTTAATAGAATTTAAAAACCAGGCATCTCACTATTTTGCCGACAATCAACGGTGCCATGGTGTTTGAAATTCATTCCCATTTCTTGCATGGGACCTAAGCATGCACCCAAGGACAAAGATTTGATTTTTCAATGAATTTATATGCATTGGAGCATGCGCATGTAGTTCAAATTTGAATTATGCACATAAATGCATTGAAAACTCAGTAAATGCATAAAAATGTCCAAACGAACCCCGAAAAATCACAAAAATTCACACAACACTCCTGTTGTTCTATGTTGACACGAGAAAAAAACTTGAAAGTAATAAGAGGCAATGGATATCGTTTCGTCCCCAAAGGTGGGACGTTCCCTACCAAAAACCATCATGCTTGTTGTGAGAAGCTCTGGTTTGTGAGAAGCATATACCCAAACCTGCCCCAAATGGGACAAAATTTGTACCACGGCATGTTCATGCCGCCCCATGAAAGCATGCCAAGTTTCATGAATTTCAGACGAGTTTTGGATTTACTAGAATTTAAAAACCAGGCAACTCACTATTTTGCCGGCAATCAACGGTGCACTGGTGTTTAAAATTCATTTCATTTTCTTGCATGGGACCTAAGCATGCACCCAAGGACATAGATTTTATTTTTCAACGAATTTATATGCACTAGAGCATGCGCATTTAGTTCATATTTGAATTATGCACATAAATGCATGGAAAACTCAGTTAATGCATAGAAATGTCCAAACGAACCCTGAAAACTCAGAAAAAATCACACAACACTCCTGTTGTTCTATGTTGACATGAGAAAAAAACTTGAAAGCAATAAGAGGCAATGGATATCGTTTCGTCCCCAAAGGTGGTACGTTCCCTACCGAAAACCATCATGCTTGTTGTGAGAAGCTCCGGTTTGTGAGAAGCATATACCCAAACCTGCCCCAAATGGACAAAATTTCTACCACAGTATGTTGATGCCGCTCCATGATAGCATGCCAAGTTTCATGAATTTCAGACGAGTTTAGGATTTACTAGAATTAAAAAACCAGGTATCTCACTGTTTTGCCGGCAATCAACGGTGCCATGGTGTTTGAAATTCATTCCCATTTCTTGCATGGGACCTAAGCATGCACCCAAGGACAAAGATTTGATTTTTCAATGAATTTATATGCATTGGAGCATGCGCATGTAGTTCAAATTTGAATTATGCACATAAATGCATTGAAAACTTAGTAAATGCATAAAAATGTCCAAACGAACCCCGAAAAATCACAAAAATTCACACAACACTCCTGTTGTTCTATGTTGACACGAGAAAAAAATTGAAAGCAATAAGAGGCAATGGATATCGTTTCGTCCCCAAAGGTGGGACGTTCCCTACCGAAAACCATCATGCTTGTTGTGAGAAGCTCTGGTTTGTGAGAAGCATATACCCAAACCTGCCCCAAATGGGACAAAATTTGTACCACGGCATGTTCATGCCGCTCCATGAAAGCATGCCAAGTTTCATGAATTTCAGACGAGTTTTGGATTTACTATAATTTAAAAACCAAGCATCTCACTGTTTTGCCGGCAATCAACGGTGCGCTGGTGTTTGAAATTCATTCCATTTTCTTGCATGTGACCTAAGCATGCACCCAAGGACATAGATTTTATTTTTCAACGAATTTATATGCACTGGAGCATGCGCATTTAGTTCATATTTGAATTATGCACATAAATGCATTGAAAACTTAGTTAATGCATAAAAATGTCCAAACGAACCCCGAAAAATCACAAAAAATCACACAACACTCCTGTTGTTCTATGTTGACATGAGAAAAAAACTTCAAAGCAATAAGAGGCAACGGATATCGTTTCATCCCCAAAGGTGGCACGTTCCCTACCGAAAACCATCATGCTTGTTGTGAGAAGCTCCGGTTTGTGAGAAGCATATACCCAAACCTGCCCCAAATGGACAAAATTTCTACCACAGTATGTTGATGCCGCTCCATGATAGCATGCCAAGTTTCATGAATTTCAGACGAGTTTAGGATTTACTAGAATTAAAAAACCAGGCATCTCACTGTTTTGCCGGCAATCAACGGTGCCATGGTGTTTGAAATTCATTCCCATTTCTTGCATGGGACCTAAGCATGCACCCAAGGACAAAGATTTGATTCTTCAATGAATTTATATGCATTGGAGCATGCGCATGTAGTTCAAATTTGAATTATGCACATAAATGCATTAAAAACTCAGTAAATGCATAAAAATGTCCAAACGAACCCCGAAAAATCACAAAAATTCACACAACACTCCTGTTGTTCTATGTTGACACGAGAAAAAAACTTGAAAGCAATAAGAGGCAATGGATATCGTTTCGTCCCCAAAGGTGGGACGTTCCCTACCGAAAACCATCATGCTTGTTGTGAGAAGCTCTGGTTTGTGAGAAGCATATACCCAAACCTGCCCCAAATGGGACAAAATTTGTACCACCGCATGTTGATGCTGCTCCATGATAGCATGCCAAGTCTCGTGAATTTCTTTTGGATTTAATAGAATTTAAAAACCAGGCATCTCACTATTTTGCCGACAATCAACGGTGCCATGGTGTTTGAAATTCATTCCCATTTCTTGCATGGGACCTAAGCATGCACCCAAGGACAAAGATTTGATTTTTCAATGAATTTATATGCATTGGAGCATGCGCATGTAGTTCAAATTTGAATTATGCACATAAATGCATTGAAAACTCAGTAAATGCATAAAAATGTCCAAACGAACCCCGAAAAATCACAAAAATTCACACAACACTCCTGTTGTTCTATGTTGACACGAGAAAAAAACTTGAAAGTAATAAGAGGCAATGGATATCGTTTCGTCCCCAAAGGTGGGACGTTCCCTACCAAAAACCATCATGCTTGTTGTGAGAAGCTCTGGTTTGTGAGAAGCATATACCCAAACCTGCCCCAAATGGGACAAAATTTGTACCACGGCATGTTCATGCCGCCCCATGAAAGCATGCCAAGTTTCATGAATTTCAGACGAGTTTTGGATTTACTAGAATTTAAAAACCAGGCAACTCACTATTTTGCCGGCAATCAACGGTGCACTGGTGTTTAAAATTCATTTCATTTTCTTGCATGGGACCTAAGCATGCACCCAAGGACATAGATTTTATTTTTCAACGAATTTATATGCACTAGAGCATGCGCATTTAGTTCATATTTGAATTATGCACATAAATGCATGGAAAACTCAGTTAATGCATAGAAATGTCCAAACGAACCCTGAAAACTCAGAAAAAATCACACAACACTCCTGTTGTTCTATGTTGACATGAGAAAAAAACTTGAAAGCAATAAGAGGCAATGGATATCGTTTCGTCCCCAAAGGTGGTACGTTCCCTACCGAAAACCATCATGCTTGTTGTGAGAAGCTCCGGTTTGTGAGAAGCATATACCCAAACCTGCCCCAAATGGACAAAATTTGTACCACAGTATGTTGATGCCGCTCCATGATAGCATGCCAAGGTTCATGAATTTCAGACGAGTTTAGGATTTACTAGAATTAAAAAACCAGGTATCTCACTGTTTTGCCGGCAATCAACGGTGCCATGGTGTTTGAAATTCATTCCCATTTCTTGCATGGGACCTAAGCATGCACCCAAGGACAAAGATTTGATTTTTCAATGAATTTATATGCATTGGAGCATGCGCATGTAGTTCAAATTTGAATTATGCACATAAATGCATTGAAAACTTAGTATATGCATAAAAATGTCCAAACGAACCCCGAAAAATCACAAAAATTAACACAACACTCCTGTTGTTCTATGTTGACACGAGAAGAAAACTTGAAAGCAATAAGAGGCAATGGATATCGTTTCGTCCCCAAAGGTGGGACGTTCCCTACCGAAAACCATCATGCTTGTTGTGAGAAGCTCTGGTTTGTGAGAAGCATATACCCAAACCTGCCCCAAATGGGACAAAATTTGTACCACGGCATGTTCATGCCGCTCCATGAAAGCATGCCAAGTTTCATGAATTTCAGACGAGTTTTGGATTTACTAGAATTTAAAAACCAGGCATCTCACTGTTTTGCCGGCAATCAACGGTGCGCGGGTGTTTGAAATTCATTCCATTTTCTTGCATGGGACCTAAGCATGCACCCAAGGACATAGATTTTATTTTTCAACGAATTTATATGCACTGGAGCATGCGCATTTAGTTCATATTTGAATTATGCACATAAATGCATTGAAAACTCAGTTAATGCATAAAAATGTCCAAACGAACCCCGAAAAATCACAAAAAATCACACAACACTCCTGTTGTTCTATGTTGACATTAGAAAAAAACTTGAAAGCAATAAGAGGCAATGGATATCGTTTCATCCCCAAAGGTGGCACGTTCCCTACCGAAAACCATCATGCTTGTTGTGAGAAGCTCCGGTTTGTGAGAAGCATATACCCAAACCTGCCCCAAATGGACAAAATTTGTACCACAGTATGTTGATACCGCTCCATGATAGCATGCCAAGTTTCATTAATTTCAGACGAGTTTAAGATTTACTAGAATTAAAAAACCAGGGATCTCACTGTTTTGCCGGCAATCAACGGTGCCATGGTGTTTGAAATTCATTCCCATTTCTTGCATGGGACCTAAGCATGCACCCAAGGACAAAGATTTGATTTTTCAATGAATTTATATGCATTGGAGCATGCGCATGTAGTTCAAATTTGAATTATGCACATAAATGCATTGAAAACTCAATAAATGCATAAAAATGTCCAAACGAACCCCGAAAAATCACAAAAATTCACACAACACTCCTGTTGTTCTATGTTGACACGAGAAAAAAACTTGAAAGCAATAAGAGGCAATGGATATCGTTTCGTTCCCAAAGGTGGGACGTTCCCTACCGAAAACCATCATGCTTGTTGTGAGAAGCTCTGGTTTGTGAGAAGCATATACCCAAACCTGCCCCAAATGGGACAAAATTTGTACCACGGCATGTTGATGCCGCTCCAAGATACCATGCCAAGTCTCGTGAATTTCTTTTGGATTTAATAGAATTTAAAAACCAGGCATCTCACTGTTTTGCCGACAATCAAGGGTGCCATGGTGTTTGAAATTCATTCCCATTTCTTGCGTGGGACCTAAGCATGCACCCAAGGACAAAGATTTGATTTTTCAATGAATTTATATGCACTGGAGCATGCGCATGTAGTTCAAATTTAAATTATGCACATAAATGCATTAAAAACTCAGTTAATGCATAAAAATGCCCAAACGAACCCTGAAAAATCACACAACACTCCTGTTGTTCTATGCTGACACGTGAAAAAAACTTGGAAGCAATAAGAGGCAATGGATATCGTTTCGTCCCCAAAGGTGGGACGTTACCTACCGAAAACCATCATGCTTGTTGTGAGAAGCTCTGGCTTGTGAGAAGCATATACCCAAACCTGCCCCAAATGGGACAAAATTTGTACCACGGCATGTTCATGCCGCTCCATGAAAGCATGCCAAGTTTCATGAATTTCAGACGAGTTTTGGATTTACTAGAATTTAAAAACCAGGCAACTCACTGTTTTGCCGGCAATCAACGGTGCGCTGGTGTTTGAAATTCATTTCATTTTCTTGCATCGGACCTAAGCATGCACCCAAGGACATAGATTTTATTTTTCAACGAATTTATATGCACTAGAGCATGCGCATTTAGTTCATATTTGAATTATGCACATAAATGCATTGAAAACTCAGTTAATGCATAAAAATGTCCAAACGAACCCTGAAAACTCAGAAAAAATCACACAACACTCCTGTTGTTCTATGTTGACATGAGAAGAAAACTTGAAAGCAATAAGAGGCAATGGATATCGTTTCGTCCCCAAAGGTGGTACGTTCCCTACCGAAAACCATCATGCTTGTTGTGAGAAGCTCCGGTTTGTGAGAAGCATATACCCAAACCTGCCCCAAATGAACAAAATTTGTACCACAGTATGTTGATGCCGCTCCATGATAGCATGCCAAGTTTCATGAATTTCAGACGAGTTTAGGATTTACTAGAATTAAAAAACCAGGTATCTCACTGTTTTGCCGGCAATCAACGGTGCCATGGTGTTTGAAATTCATTCCCATTTCTTGCATGGGACCTAAGCATGCACCCAAGGACAAAGATTTGCTTTTTCAATGAATTTATATGCATTGAAGCATGCGCATGTAGTTCAAATTTGAATTATGCACATAAATGCATTGAAAACTTAGTAAATGCATAAAAATGTCCAAACGAACCCCGAAAAATCACAAAAATTCACACAACACTCCTGTTGTTCTATGTTGACACGAGAAGAAAACTTGAAAGCAATAAGAGGCAATGGATATCGTTTCGTCCCAAAAGGTGGGACGTTCCCTACCGAAAACCATCATGCTTGTTGTGAGAAGCTCTGGTTTGTGAGAAGCATATACCCAAACCTGCCCCAAATGGGACAAAATTTGTACCACAGCATGTTCATGCCGCTCCATGAAAGCATGCCAAGTTTCATGAATTTCAGACGAGTTTTGGATTTACTAGAATTTAAAAACCAGGCATCTCACTATTTTGCCGGCAATCAACGGTGCGCTTGTGTTTGAAATTCATTCCATTTTCTTGCATGGGACCTAAGCATGCACCCAAGGACATAGATTTTATTTTTCAACGAATTTGTATGCACTGGAGCATGCGCATTTAGTTCATATTTGAATTATGCACATACATGCATTGAAAACTCAGTTAATGCATAAAAATGTCCAAACGAACCCCGAAAAATCACAAAAAATCACACAACACTCCTGTTGTTCTATGTTGACATGAGAAAAAAACTTGAAAGCAATAAGAGGCAATGGATATCGTTTCATCCCCAAAGGTGGCACGTTCCCTACCGAAAACCATCATGCTTGTTGTGAGAAGCTCCGATTTGTGAGAAGCATATACCCAAACCTGCCCCAAATGGACAAAATTTGTACCACAGTATGTTGATGCCGCTCCATGATAGCATGCCAAGTTTCATGAATTTCAGACGAGTTTAGGATTTACTAGAATTAAAAAACCAGGGATCTCACTGTTTTGCCGGCAATCAACGGTGCCATGGTGTTTGAAATTCATTCCCATTTCTTGCATGGGACCTAAGGATGCACCCAAGGACAAAGATTTGATTTTTCAATGAATTTATATGCATTGGAGCATGCGCATGTAGTTCAAATTTGAATTATGCACATAAATGCATTGAAAACTCAGTAAATGCATAAAAATGTCCAAACGAACCCCGAAAAATCACAAAAATTCACACAACACTTCTGTTGTTCTATGTTGACACGAGAAAAAAACTTGAAAACAATAAGAGGCAATGGATATCGTTTCGTCCCCAAAGGTGGGACGTACCCTACCGAAAACCATCATGCTTGTTGTGAGAAGCTCTGGTTTGTGAGAAGCATATACCCAAACCTGCCCCAAATGGGACAAAATTTGTACCACGGCATGTTGATGCCGCTCCATGATAGCATGCCAAGTCTCGTGAATTTCTTTTGGATTTAATAGAATTTATAAACCAGGCATCTCACTGTTTTGCCGACAATCAACAGTGCCATGGTGTTTGAAATTCATTCCCATTTCTTGGATGGGACCTAAGCATGCACCCAAGGACAAAGATTTATTTTCCAATGAATTTATATGCACTGGAGCATGCGCATGTAGTTCAAATTTGAATTATGCACATAAATGCATTGAAAACTCAGTTAATGCACAAAAATGCCCAAACGAACCCTGAAAAATCACACAACACTCCTTTTGTTCTATGTTGACACGTGAAAAAAACTTGAAAGCAATAAGAGGCAATGGATATCGTTTCGTCCCCAAAGGTGGGACGTTCCCTACCGAAACCATCATGCTTGTTGTGAGAAGCTCTGGTTTGTGAGAAGCATATACCCAAACTTTCCCCAAATGGGACAAAATTTGTACCACGGCATGTTCATGCCGCTCCATGAAAGCATGCCAAGTTTCATAAATTTCAGACGAGTTTTGGATTTACTAGAATTTAAAAACCAGGCAACTCACTGTTTTGCCGGCAATCAACGGTGCGCTGGTGTTTTAAATTCATTTCATTTTCTTGCATGGGACCTAAGCATGCACCAAAGGACATAGATTTTATTTTTCAACGAATTTATATGCACTGGAGCATGCGCATTTAGTTCATATTTGAATTATGCACATAAATGCATTGAAAACTCAGTTAATGCATAAAAATGTCCAAACGAACACTGAAAACTCAGAAAAAATCACACAACACTCCTGTTGTTCTATGTTGACATGAGAAAAAAATTTGAAAGCAATAAGAGGGAATGGATATCGTTTTCATCCCCAAAGGTGGTACGTTCCCTACCGAAAACCATCATGCTTGTTGTGAGAAGCTCCGGTTTGTGAGAAGCATATACCCAAACCTGCCCCAAATGGACAAAATTTGTACCACAGTATGTTGATGCTGCTCCATGATAGCATGCCAAGTTTCATGAATTTCAGACGAGTTTAGGATTTACTAGAATAAAAAAACCAGGCATCTCACTGTTTTGCCGGCAATCAACGGTGCCATGGTGTTTGAAATTCATTCCCATTTCTTGCATGGAACCTAAGCATGCACCCAAGGACAAAGATTTGATTTTTCAATGAATTTATGTGCATTGGAGCATGCGCATGTAGTTCAAATTTGAATTATGCACGTAAATGCATTGAAAACTTAGTAAATGCATAAAAATGTCCAAACGAACCCCGAAAAATCACAAAAATTCACACAACACTCCTGTTGTTCTATGTTGACACGAGAAAAAAAACATGAAAGCAATAAGAGGCAATGGATATCGTTTCGTCCCCAAAGGTGGGACGTTCCCTACCGAAAACCATCATGCTTGTTGTAAGAAGCTCTGGTTTGTGAGAAGCATATACCCAAACCTGCCCCAAATGGGACCAAATTTGTACCACGGCATGTTCATGCCGCTCCATGAAAGCATGCCAAGTTTCATGAATTTCAGACGAGTTTTGGATTTACTAGAATTTAAAAACCAGGCATCTCACTGTTTTGCCGGCAATCAACGGTGCGCGGGTGTTTGAAATTCATTCCATTTTCTTGCATGGGACCTAAGCATGCACCCAAGGACATAGATTTTATTTTTCAACAAATTTATATGCACTGGAGCATGCGCATTTAGTTCATATTTGAATTATGCACATAAATGCATTGAAAACTCAGTTAATGCATCAAAATGTCCAAACGAACCCCAAAAATCACAAAAAATCACACAACACTCCTGTTGTTCTATGTTGACATGAGTAAAAAACATGAAAGCAATAAGAGGCAATGGATATCGTTTCATCCCCAAAGGTGGCATGTTCCCTACCGAAAACCATCATGCTTGTTGTGAGAAGCTCCGGTTTGTGAGAAGCATATACCCAAACCTGCCCCAAATGGACAAAATTTGGGCCACAGTATGTTGATGCCGCTCCATGATAGCATGCCATGTTTCATGAATTTCAGACGAGTTTAGGATTTACTAAAATTAAAAAACCAGGCATCTCACTGTTTTGCCGGCAATCAACGGTGCCATGGTGTTTGAAATTCATTCCCATTTCTTGCATGGGACCTAAGCATGCACCCAAGGACAAAGATTTGATTTTTCAATGAGTTTATATGCATTGGAGCATGCGCATGTAGTTCAAATTTGAATTATGCACATAAATGCATTGAAAACTCAGTAAATGCATAAAAATGTCCAAACGAACCCCGAAAAATCACAAAAATTCACACAACACTCCTGTTATTCTATGTTGACACGAGAAAAAAACTTGAAAACAATAAGAGGCAATGGATATCGTTTCGTCCCCAAAGGTGGGACGTTCCCTACCGAAAACCATCATGCTTGTTGTGAGAAGCTCTGGTTTGTGAGAAGCATATACCCAAACCTGCCCCAAATGGGACAAAATTTGTACCACGGCATGTTGATGCCGCTCCATGATAGCATGCCAAATCTCGTGAATTTCTTTTGGATTTAATAGAATTTAAAAACCAGGCATCTCACTGTTTTGCCGACAATCAACGGTGCCATGGTGTTTGAAATTCATTCCCATTTCTTGCATGGGACCTAAGCATGCTCCCAAGGACAAAGATTTGATTTTTCAATGAATTTATATGCACTGGAGCATGCGCATGTAGTTCAAATTTAAATTGTGCACATAAATGCATTGAAAACTCAGTTAATGCATAAAAATGCCCAAACGAACCCTGAAAAATCACACAACACTCCTGTTGTTCTATGCTGACACGTGAAAAAAACTTGGAAGCAATAAGAGGCAATGGATATCGTTTCGTCCCCAAAGGTGGGACGTTACCTACCGAAAACCATCATGCTTGTTGTGAGAAGCTCTGGCTTGTGAGAAGCATATACCCAAACCTGCCCCAAATGGGACAAAATTTGTACCACGGCATGTTCATGCCGCTCCATGAAAGCATGCCAAGTTTCATGAATTTCAGACGAGTTTTGGATTTACTAGAATTTAAAAACCAGGCAACTCACTGTTTTGCCGGCAATCAACGGTGCGCTGGTGTTTGAAATTCATTTCATTTTCTTGCATCGGACCTAAGCATGCACCCAAGGACATAGATTTTATTTTTCAACGAATTTATATGCACTAGAGCATGCGCATTTAGTTCATATTTGAATTATGCACATAAATGCATTGAAAACTCAGTTAATGCATAAAAATGTCCAAACGAACCCTGAAAACTCAGAAAAAATCACACAACACTCCTGTTGTTCTATGTTGACATGAGAAGAAAACTTGAAAGCAATAAGAGGCAATGGATATCGTTTCGTCCCCAAAGGTGGTACGTTCCCTACCGAAAACCATCATGCTTGTTGTGAGAAGCTCCGGTTTGTGAGAAGCATATACCCAAACCTGCCCCAAATGAACAAAATTTGTACCACAGTATGTTGATGCCGCTCCATGATAGCATGCCAAGTTTCATGAATTTCAGACGAGTTTAGGATTTACTAGAATTAAAAAACCAGGTATCTCACTGTTTTGCCGGCAATCAACGGTGCCATGGTGTTTGAAATTCATTCCCATTTCTTGCATGGGACCTAAGCATGCACCCAAGGACAAAGATTTGCTTTTTCAATGAATTTATATGCATTGAAGCATGCGCATGTAGTTCAAATTTGAATTATGCACATAAATGCATTGAAAACTTAGTAAATGCATAAAAATGTCCAAACGAACCCCGAAAAATCACAAAAATTCACACAACACTCCTGTTGTTCTATGTTGACACGAGAAGAAAACTTGAAAGCAATAAGAGGCAATGGATATCGTTTCGTCCCAAAAGGTGGGACGTTCCCTACCGAAAACCATCATGCTTGTTGTGAGAAGCTCTGGTTTGTGAGAAGCATATACCCAAACCTGCCCCAAATGGGACAAAATTTGTACCACAGCATGTTCATGCCGCTCCATGAAAGCATGCCAAGTTTCATGAATTTCAGACGAGTTTTGGATTTACTAGAATTTAAAAACCAGGCATCTCACTATTTTGCCGGCAATCAACGGTGCGCTTGTGTTTGAAATTCATTCCATTTTCTTGCATGGGACCTAAGCATGCACCCAAGGACATAGATTTTATTTTTCAACGAATTTGTATGCACTGGAGCATGCGCATTTAGTTCATATTTGAATTATGCACATACATGCATTGAAAACTCAGTTAATGCATAAAAATGTCCAAACGAACCCCGAAAAATCACAAAAAATCACACAACACTCCTGTTGTTCTATGTTGACATGAGAAAAAAACTTGAAAGCAATAAGAGGCAATGGATATCGTTTCATCCCCAAAGGTGGCACGTTCCCTACCGAAAACCATCATGCTTGTTGTGAGAAGCTCCGATTTGTGAGAAGCATATACCCAAACCTGCCCCAAATGGACAAAATTTGTACCACAGTATGTTGATGCCGCTCCATGATAGCATGCCAAGTTTCATGAATTTCAGACGAGTTTAGGATTTACTAGAATTAAAAAACCAGGGATCTCACTGTTTTGCCGGCAATCAACGGTGCCATGGTGTTTGAAATTCATTCCCATTTCTTGCATGGGACCTAAGGATGCACCCAAGGACAAAGATTTGATTTTTCAATGAATTTATATGCATTGGAGCATGCGCATGTAGTTCAAATTTGAATTATGCACATAAATGCATTGAAAACTCAGTAAATGCATAAAAATGTCCAAACGAACCCCGAAAAATCACAAAAATTCACACAACACTTCTGTTGTTCTATGTTGACACGAGAAAAAAACTTGAAAACAATAAGAGGCAATGGATATCGTTTCGTCCCCAAAGGTGGGACGTACCCTACCGAAAACCATCATGCTTGTTGTGAGAAGCTCTGGTTTGTGAGAAGCATATACCCAAACCTGCCCCAAATGGGACAAAATTTGTACCACGGCATGTTGATGCCGCTCCATGATAGCATGCCAAGTCTCGTGAATTTCTTTTGGATTTAATAGAATTTATAAACCAGGCATCTCACTGTTTTGCCGACAATCAACAGTGCCATGGTGTTTGAAATTCATTCCCATTTCTTGGATGGGACCTAAGCATGCACCCAAGGACAAAGATTTATTTTCCAATGAATTTATATGCACTGGAGCATGCGCATGTAGTTCAAATTTGAATTATGCACATAAATGCATTGAAAACTCAGTTAATGCACAAAAATGCCCAAACGAACCCTGAAAAATCACACAACACTCCTTTTGTTCTATGTTGACACGTGAAAAAAACTTGAAAGCAATAAGAGGCAATGGATATCGTTTCGTCCCCAAAGGTGGGACGTTCCCTACCGAAACCATCATGCTTGTTGTGAGAAGCTCTGGTTTGTGAGAAGCATATACCCAAACTTTCCCCAAATGGGACAAAATTTGTACCACGGCATGTTCATGCCGCTCCATGAAAGCATGCCAAGTTTCATAAATTTCAGACGAGTTTTGGATTTACTAGAATTTAAAAACCAGGCAACTCACTGTTTTGCCGGCAATCAACGGTGCGCTGGTGTTTTAAATTCATTTCATTTTCTTGCATGGGACCTAAGCATGCACCAAAGGACATAGATTTTATTTTTCAACGAATTTATATGCACTGGAGCATGCGCATTTAGTTCATATTTGAATTATGCACATAAATGCATTGAAAACTCAGTTAATGCATAAAAATGTCCAAACGAACACTGAAAACTCAGAAAAAATCACACAACACTCCTGTTGTTCTATGTTGACATGAGAAAAAAATTTGAAAGCAATAAGAGGGAATGGATATCGTTTTCATCCCCAAAGGTGGTACGTTCCCTACCGAAAACCATCATGCTTGTTGTGAGAAGCTCCGGTTTGTGAGAAGCATATACCCAAACCTGCCCCAAATGGACAAAATTTGTACCACAGTATGTTGATGCTGCTCCATGATAGCATGCCAAGTTTCATGAATTTCAGACGAGTTTAGGATTTACTAGAATAAAAAAACCAGGCATCTCACTGTTTTGCCGGCAATCAACGGTGCCATGGTGTTTGAAATTCATTCCCATTTCTTGCATGGAACCTAAGCATGCACCCAAGGACAAAGATTTGATTTTTCAATGAATTTATGTGCATTGGAGCATGCGCATGTAGTTCAAATTTGAATTATGCACGTAAATGCATTGAAAACTTAGTAAATGCATAAAAATGTCCAAACGAACCCCGAAAAATCACAAAAATTCACACAACACTCCTGTTGTTCTATGTTGACACGAGAAAAAAAACATGAAAGCAATAAGAGGCAATGGATATCGTTTCGTCCCCAAAGGTGGGACGTTCCCTACCGAAAACCATCATGCTTGTTGTAAGAAGCTCTGGTTTGTGAGAAGCATATACCCAAACCTGCCCCAAATGGGACCAAATTTGTACCACGGCATGTTCATGCCGCTCCATGAAAGCATGCCAAGTTTCATGAATTTCAGACGAGTTTTGGATTTACTAGAATTTAAAAACCAGGCATCTCACTGTTTTGCCGGCAATCAACGGTGCGCGGGTGTTTGAAATTCATTCCATTTTCTTGCATGGGACCTAAGCATGCACCCAAGGACATAGATTTTATTTTTCAACAAATTTATATGCACTGGAGCATGCGCATTTAGTTCATATTTGAATTATGCACATAAATGCATTGAAAACTCAGTTAATGCATCAAAATGTCCAAACGAACCCCAAAAATCACAAAAAATCACACAACACTCCTGTTGTTCTATGTTGACATGAGTAAAAAACATGAAAGCAATAAGAGGCAATGGATATCGTTTCATCCCCAAAGGTGGCATGTTCCCTACCGAAAACCATCATGCTTGTTGTGAGAAGCTCCGGTTTGTGAGAAGCATATACCCAAACCTGCCCCAAATGGACAAAATTTGGGCCACAGTATGTTGATGCCGCTCCATGATAGCATGCCATGTTTCATGAATTTCAGACGAGTTTAGGATTTACTAAAATTAAAAAACCAGGCATCTCACTGTTTTGCCGGCAATCAACGGTGCCATGGTGTTTGAAATTCATTCCCATTTCTTGCATGGGACCTAAGCATGCACCCAAGGACAAAGATTTGATTTTTCAATGAGTTTATATGCATTGGAGCATGCGCATGTAGTTCAAATTTGAATTATGCACATAAATGCATTGAAAACTCAGTAAATGCATAAAAATGTCCAAACGAACCCCGAAAAATCACAAAAATTCACACAACACTCCTGTTATTCTATGTTGACACGAGAAAAAAACTTGAAAACAATAAGAGGCAATGGATATCGTTTCGTCCCCAAAGGTGGGACGTTCCCTACCGAAAACCATCATGCTTGTTGTGAGAAGCTCTGGTTTGTGAGAAGCATATACCCAAACCTGCCCCAAATGGGACAAAATTTGTACCACGGCATGTTGATGCCGCTCCATGATAGCATGCCAAGTCTCGTGAATTTCTTTTGGATTTAATAGAATTTAAAAACCAGGCATCTCACTGTTTTGCCGACAATCAACGGTGCCATGGTGTTTGAAATTCATTCCCATTTCTTGCATGGGACCTAAGCATGCTCCCAAGGACAAAGATTTGATTTTTCAATGAATTTATATGCACTGGAGCATGCGCATGTAGTTCAAATTTAAATTGTGCACATAAATGCATTGAAAACTCAGTTAATGCATAAAAATGCCCAAACGAACCCTGAAAAATCACACAACACTCCCGTTGTTCTATGCTGACATATGAAAAAAACTTGAAAGCAATAAGAGGCAATGGATATCGTTTCGTCCCCAAAGGTGGGACGTTCCCTACCGAAAACCATCATGCTTGTTGTGAGAAGCTCTGGTTTGTGAGAAGCATATACCCAAACCTGCCCCAAATGGGACAAAATTTGTACCACGGCATGTTCATGCCGCTCCATGAAAGCATGCCAAGTTTCATGAATTTCAGACGAGTTTTGGATTTACTAGAATTTAAAAACCAGGCAACTCACTGTTTTGCCGGCAATCAACGGTGCGCTGGTGTTTGAAATTCATTTCATTTTCTTGCATGGGACCTAAGCATGCACCCAAGGACATAGATTTTATTTTTCAACGAATTTATATGCACTAGAGCATGCGCATTTAGTTCATATTTGAATTATGCACATAAATGCATTGAAAACTCAGTTAATGCATAAAAATGTCCAAACGAACCCTAAAAACTCAGAAAAAATCACACAACACTCCTGTTGTTCTATGTTGACATGAGAAAATAACTTGAAAGCAATAAGAGGCAATGGATATCGTTTCGTCCCCAAAGGTGGTACGTTCCCTAGCGAAAACCATCATGCTTGTTGTGAGAAGCTCCGGTTTGTGAGAAGCATATACCCAAACCTGCCCCAAATGGACAAAATTTGTACCACAGTATGTTGATGCCGCTCCATGATAGCATGCCAAGTTTCATGAATTTCAGACGAGTTTAGGATTTACTAGAATTAAAAAACCAGGCATCTCACTGTTTTGCCGGCAATCAACGGTGCCATGGTGTTTGAAATTCATTCCCATTTCTAGCATGGGACCTAAGCATGCACCCAAGGACAAAGATTTGATTTTTCAATGAATTTATATGCATTGGAGCATGCGTATGTAGTTCAAATTTGAATTATGCACATAAATGCATTGAAAACTTAGTAAATGCATAAAAATGTCCAAACGAACCCCGAAAAATCACAAAAATTCACACAACACTCCTGTTGTTCTATGTTGACACGAGAAGAAAACTTGAAAGCAATAAGAGGCAATGGATATCGTTTCGTCCCCAAAGGTGGGACGTTCCGTACCGAAAACCATCATGCTTGCTGTGAGAAGCTCTGGTTTGTGAGAAGCATATACCCAAACCTGCCCCAAATGGGACAAAATTTGTACCACGGCATGTTCATGCCGCTCCATGAAAGCATGCCAAGTTTCATGAATTTCAGATGAGTTTTGGATTTACTAGAATTTAAAAACCAGGCATCTCACTATTTTGCCGGCAATCAACGGTGCGCTTGTGTTTGAAATTCATTCCATTTTCTTGCATGGGACCTAAGCATGCACCCAAGTACATAGATTTTATTTTGCAACGAATTTATATGCACTGGAGCATGCGCATTTAGTTCATATTTCAATTATGCACATAAATGCATTGAAAACTCAGTTAATGCTTAAAAATGTCTAAACGAACCCCGAAAAATCACAAAAAATCACACAACACTCCTGTTGTTTTATGTTGACATGAGAAAAAAACTTGAAAGCAATAAGAGGCAATGGATATCGTTTCATCCCCAAAGGTGGCACGTTCCCTACCGAAAACCATCATGCTTGTTGTGAGAAGCTCCGGTTTGTGAGAAGCATATACCCAAACCTGCCCCAAATGGACAAAATTTGTACCACAGTATGTTGATGCCGCTCCATGATAGCATGCCAAGTTTCATGAATTTCAGACGAGTTTAGGATTTACTAGAATAAAAAAACCAGGCATCTCACTGTTTTGCCGGCAATCAACGGTGCCATGGTGTTTGAAATTCATTCCCATTTCTTGCATGGGACCTAAGCATGCACCCAAGGACAAAGATTTGATTTTTCAATGAATTTATGTGCATTGGAGCATGCGCATGTAGTTCAAATTTGAATTATGCACGTAAATGCATTGAAAACTTAGTAAATGCATAAAAATGTCCAAACGAAACCCGAAAAATCACAAAAATTCACACAACACTCCTGTTGTTCTATGTTGACACGAGAAAAAAACTTGAAAGCAATAAGAGGCAATGGATATCGTTTCGTCCCCAAAGGTGGGACGTTCCCTACCGAAAACCATCATGCTTGTTGTGAGAAGCTCTGGTTTGTGAGAAGCATATACCCAAACCTGCCTCAAATGGGACCAAATTTGTACCACGGCATGTTCATGCCGCTCCATGAAAGCATGCCAAGTTTCATGAATTTCAGACGAGTTTTGGATTTACTAGAATTTAAAAACCAGGCATCTCACTATTTTGCCGGCAATCAACGATGCGCGGGTGTTTGAAATTCATTCCATTTTCTTGCATGGGACCTAAGCATGCACCCAAGGACATAGATTTTATTTTTCAACGAATTTATATGCACTAGAGCATGCGCATTTAGTTCATATTTGAATTATGCACATAAATGCATTGAAAACTCAGTTAATGCATAAAAATTTCCAAACGAACCCTGAAAACTCAGAAAAAATCACACAACACTCCTGTTGTTCTATGTTGACATGAGAAAATAACTTGAAAGCAATAAGAGGCAATGGATATCGTTTCGTCCCCAAAGGTGGTACGTTCCCTACCGAAAACCATCATGCTTGTTGTGAGAAGCTCCGGTTTGTGAGAAGCATATACCCAAACCTGCCCCAAATGGACAAAATTTGGGCCACAGTATGTTGATGCCGCTCCATGATAGCATGCCAAGTTTCATGAATTTCAGACGAGTTTAGGATTTACTAGAATTAAAAAACCAGGCATCTCACTGTTTTGCCGGCAATCAACGGTGCGATGGTGTTTGAAATTCATTCCCATTTCTTGCATGGGACCTAAGCATGCACCCAAGGACAAAGATTTGATTTTTCAATGAATTTATATGCATTGGAGCATGCGTATGTAGTTCAAATTTGAATTATGCACATAAATGCATTGAAAACTTAGTAAATGCATAAAAATGTCCAAACGAACCCCGAAAAATCACAAAAATTCACACAACACTCCTGTTGTTCTATGTTGACTCGAGAAGAAAACTTGAAAGCAATAAGAGGCAATGGATATCGTTTCGTCCCCAAAGGTGGGACGTTCCCTACCGAAAACCATCATGCTTGTTGTGAGAAGCTCTGGTTTGTGAGAAGCATATACCCAAACCTGCCCCAAATGGGACAAAATTTGTACCACGGCATGTTCATGCCGCTCCATGAAAGCATGCCAAGTTTCATGAATTTCAGATGAGTTTTGGATTTACTAGAATTTAAAAACCAGGCATCTCACTGTTTTGCCGGCAATCAACGGTGCGCTTGTGTTTGAAATTCATTCCATTTTCTTGCATGGGACCTAAGCATGCACCCAAGTACATAGATTTTATTTTGCAACGAATTTATATGCACTGGAGCATGCGCATTTAGTTCATATTTCAATTATGCACATAAATGCATTGAAAACTCTGTTAATGCTTAAAAATGTCTAAACGAACCCCGAAAAATCACACAACACTCCTGTTGTTCTATGTTGACATGAGAAAAAAACTTGAAAGCAATAAGAGGCAATGGATATCGTTTCATCCCCAAAGGTGGCACGTTCCCTACCGAAAACCATCATGCTTGTTGTGAGAAGCTCCGGTTTGTGAGAAGCATATACCCAAACCTGCCCCAAATGGACAAAATTTGTACCACAGTATGTTGATGCCGCTCCATGATAGCATGCCAAGTTTCATGAATTTCAGACGAGTTTAGGATTTACTAGAATAAAAAAACCAGGCATCTCACTGTTTTGCCGGCAATCAACGGTGCGCTTGTGTTTGAAATTCATTCCATTTTCTTGCATGGGACCTAAGCATGCACCCAAGTACATAGATTTTATTTTTCAACGAATTTATATGCACTGGAGCATGCGCATTTAGTTCATATTTGAATTATGCACATAAATGCATTGAAAACTCAGTTAATGCATAAAAATGTCTAAACGAACCCCGAAAAATCAGAAAAAAAAATCACACAACACTCCTGTTGTTCTATGTTGACATGAGAAAAAAACTTGAAAGCAATAAGAGGCAATGGATATCGTTTCCTCCCCAAAGGTGGCATGTTCCCTACCGAAAACCATCATGCTTGTTGTGAGAAGCTCCGGTTTGTGAGAAGCATATACCCAAACCTGCCCCTAATGGACAAAATTTGTACCACGGTATGTTGATGCCGCTCCATGATAGCATGCCAAGTTTCATGAATTTCAGACGAGTTTTGGATTTACTAGAATGAAAAAACCAGGCATCTCACTGTTTTGTCGGCAATCAACGGTGCCATGGTGTTTGAAATTCATTCCCATTTCTTGCATGGGACCTAAGCATGCACCCAAGGACAAAGATTTGAATTTTCAATGAATTTATATAAACTGGAGCATGCGCATGTAGTTCAAATTTGAATTATGCACATAAATGCATTGAAAACTCAGTAAATGCATAAAAATGTCGAAACGAACCCCGAACAATCACAAAAATTCACACAACACTCCTGTTGTTCTATGTTGACACGAGAAGAAAACTTGAAAGCATCATGCTCGTTGTGAGAAGCTCTGGTTTGTGAGAAGCATATACCCAAACCTGCCCCAAATGGGAAAAAATTAGTACCACGGCATGTTCATGCCGCTCCATGAAAGCATGCCAAGTTTCATGAATTTCAGACGAGTTTAGGATTTACTAGAATTAAAAAACCAGGCATCTCACTGTTTTGCCGGCAATCAACGGTGCGCGGGTGTTTGAAATTCATTCCATTTTCTTGCATGGGACCTAAGCATGCACCCAAGGACATAGATTTTATTTTTCAATGAATTTGTATAAATTGGAGCATGCGCATGTAGTTCAAATTTGAATTATGCACATAAATGCATTGAAAACTCAGTAAATGCATAAAAATGTCCAAACGAACCCCGAACAATCACAAAAAATCACACAACACTCCTGTTGTTCTATGTTAACATGAGAAAAAAACTTGAAAGCAATAAGAGGCAATGGATATCGTTTCGTCCCCAAAGGTGGTACGTTCCCTACCGAAAACCATCATGGTTGTTGTGAGAAGCTCCGGTTTGTGAGAAGCATATACCCAAACCTGCCCCAAATGGACAAAATTTGTACCACAGTATGTTGATGCCACTCCATGATAGCATGCCAAGTTTCATGAATTTCAGACGAGTTTAGGATTTACTAGAATTAAAAAACCAGGCATCTCACTGTTTTGCCGGCAATCAACGGTGCCATGGTGTTTAAAATTCATTCCCATTTCTTGCATGGGACCTAAGCATGCACCCAAGGACAAAGGTTTGATTTTTCAATGAATTTATATGCATTGGAGCATGCGTATGTAGTTCAAATTTGAATTATGCACATAAATGCATTGAAAACTTAGTAAATGCATAAAAATTTCCAAACGAACCCCGAAAAATCACAAAAATTCACACAACACTCCTGTTGTTCTATGTTGACACGAGAAGAAAACTTGAAAGCAATAAGAGGCAATGGATATTATTTCGTCCCTAAAGGTGGGACGTTCCCTACCGAAAACCATCATGCTTGTTGTGAGAAGCTCTGGTTTGTGAGAAGCATATACCCAAACCTGCCCCAAATGGGACAAAATTTGTACCACGGCATGTTCATGCCGCTCCATGAAAGCATGCCAAGTTTCATGAATTTCGGATGAGTTTTGGATTTACTAGAATTTAAAAACCAGGCATCTCACTGTTCTGCCGGCAATCAACGGTGCGCTTGTGTTTGAAATTCATTCCATTTTCTTGCATGGGACCTAAGCATGCACCCAAGTACATAGATTTTATTTTTCAACGAATTTATATGCACTGGAGCATGCGCATTTAGTTCATATTTCAATTATGCACATAAATGCATTGAAAACTCAGTTAATGCTTAAAAATGTCTAAACGAACCCCGAAAAATCACAAAAAATCACACAACACTCCTATTGTTCTATGTTGACATGAGAAAAAAACTTGAAAGCAATAAGAGGCAATGGATATCGTTTCATCCCCAAAGGTGGCACGTTCCCAACCGAAAACCATCGTGCTTGTTGTGAGAAGCTCCGGTTTGTGAGAAGCATATACCCAAACCTGCCCCAAATGGACAAAATTTGTACCACAGTATGTTGATGCCGCTCCATGATAGCATGCCAAGTTTCATGAATTTCAGACGAGTTTAGGATTTACTAGAATAAAAAAACCAGGGATCTCACTGTTTTGCCGGCAATCAACGGTGCCATGGTGCTTGAAATTCATTCCCATTTCTTGCATGGGACCTAAGCATGCACCCAAGGACAAAGATTTGATTTTCCAATGAATTTATATGCACCGGAGCATGCGCATGTAGTTCAGATTTGAATTATGCACATAAATGCATTGAAAACTAAGTTAATGCATAAAAATGCCCAAACGAACCCTGAAAAATCACACAACACTCCTGTTGTTCTATGTTGACACGTGAAAAAAACTTGAAAGCAATAAGAGGCAATGGATATCGTTTCGTCCCCAAAGGTGGGACGTTCCCTACCGAAAACCATCATGCATGTTGTGAGAAGCTCTGGTTTGTGAGAAGCATATACCCAAACCTTCCCCAAATGGGCCAAAATTTGTACCACGGCATGTTCATGCCGCTCCATGAAAGCATGCCAAGTTTCATGAATTTCAGACGAGTTTTGGATTTACTAGAATTTAAAAACCAGGCAACTCACTGTTTTGCCGGCAATCAACGGTGCGCTGGTGTTTGAAATTCATTTCATTTTCTTGCATGGGACCTAAGCATGGACCAAAGGACATAGATTTTATTTTTCAACGAATTTATATGCACTGGAGCATGCGCATTTAGTTCATATTTGAATTATGCACATAAATGCATTGAAAACTCAGTTAATGCATAAAAATGTCCAAACGAACCCTGAAAAATCACACAACACTCCTGTTGTTCTATGTTGACATGAGAAAAAAACTTGAAAGCAATAAGAGGCAATGGATATCGTTTCGTCCCCAAAGGTGGTACGTTCCCTACCGAAAACCATCATGCTTGTTGTGAGAAGCTCCGGTTTGTGAGAAGCATATACCCAAACCTGCCCCAAATGGACAAAATTTGTACCGCAGTATGTTGATGCCGCTCCATGATAGCATGCCAAGTTTCATGAATTTCAGACGAGTTTAGGATTTACTAGAATAAAAAAACCAGGCATCTCACTGTTTTGCCGGCAATCAACAGTGCCATGGTGTTTGAAATTCATTCCCATTTCTTGCATGGGACCTAAGCATGCACCCAAGGACAAAGATTTGATTTTTCAACGAATTTATATGCATTGGAGCATGCACATGTAGTTCAAATTTTAATTATGCACATAAATGCATTGAAAACTTAGTAAATGCATAAAAATGTCCAAACGAACCCCGAAAAATCACAAAAATTCACACAACACTCCTGTTATTCTATGTTGAGACGAGAAAAAAAACTTGAAAGCAATAAGAGGCAATGGATATCGTTTCGTCCCCAAAGGTGGGACGTTCCCTACCGAAAACCATCATGCTTGTTGTGAGAAGCTCTGGTTTGTGAGAAGCATATACCCAAACCTGCCCCAAATGGGACAAAATTTGTACCACGGCATGTTCATGCCGCTCCATGAAAGCATGCCAAGTTTCATGAATTTCAGACAAGTTTTGGATTTACTAGAATTTAAAAACGAGGCATCTCACTGTTTTGCCGGCAATCAACGGTGCGCGGGTGTTTGAAATTCATTCCATTTTCTTGCATGGGACCTAAGCATGCACCCAAGGACATAGATTTTATTTTTCAACGAATTTATATGCACTGGAGCATGCGCATTTAGTTCATATTTGAATTATGCACATAAATGCATTGAAAACTCAGTTAATGCATAAAAATGTCCAAACGAACCCCGAAAAATCACAAAAAATCACACAACACTCATGTTGTTCTATGTTGACATGAGAAAAAAACTTGAAAGCAATAAGAGGCAATGGATATCGTTTCATCCCCAAAGGTGGCATGTTCCCTACCGAAAACCATCATGCTTGTTGTGAGAAGCTCCGGTTTGTGAGAAGCATATACCCAAACCTGCCCCAAATGGACAAAATTTGTACCACAGTATGTTGATGCCGCTCCATGATAGCATGCCAAGTTTCATGAATTTCAGACGAGTTTAGGATTTACTAGAATTAAAAAACCAGGCATCTCACTGTTTTGCCGGCAATCAACGGTGCCATGGTGTTTGAAATTCATTCCCATTTCTTGCATGGGACCTAAGCATGCACCCAAGGACAAAGATTTGATTTTTCAATGAATTTATATAAATTGGAGCATGCGCATGTAGTTCAAATTTGAATTATGCACATAAATGCATTGAAAACTCAGTAAATGCATAAAAATGTCCAAACGAACCCCGAACAATCACAAAAATTCACACAACACTCCTGTTGTTCTATGTTGACACGAGAAAAAAACTTGAAAGCAATAAGAGGCAATGGATATGGTTTCGTCCCCAAAGGTGGGACGTTCCCTACCGAAAACCATCATGCTTGTTGTGAGAAGCTCTGGTTTGTGAGAAGCATATACCCAAACCTGCCCCAAATGGGACAAAATTTGTACCACGGCATGTTCATGCCGCTCCATGAAAGCATGCCAAGTTTCATAAATTTCAGATGAGTTTTGGATTTACTAGAATTAAAAAACCAGGCATCTCACTGTTTTGCCGGTAATCAACGGTGCGCTGGTGTTTGAAATTCATTTCATTTTCTTGCATGGGACCTAAGCATGCACCAAAGGACATAGATTTTATTTTTCAACGAATTTATATGCACTGGAGCATGCGCATTTAGTTCATATTTGAATTATGCACATAAATCCATTGAAAACTCAGTTAATGCATAAAAATGTCCAAACGAACCCTGAAAAATCACACAACACTCCTGTTGTTCTATGTTGACATGAGAAAAAAACTTGAAAGCAATAAGAGGCAATGGATATCGTTTCGTCCCCAAAGGTGGTACGTTCCCTACCGAAAACCATCATGCTTGTTGTGAGAAGCTCCGGTTTGTGAGAAGCATATACCCAAACCTGCCCCAAATGGACAAAATTTGTACCGCAGTATGTTGATGCCGCTCCATGATAGCATGCCAAGTTTCATGAATTTCAGACGAGTTTAGGATTTACTAGAATAAAAAAACCAGGCATCTCACTGTTTTGCCGGCAATCAACGGTGCCATGGTGTTTGAAATTCATTCCCATTTCTTGCATGGGACCTAAGCATGCACCCAAGGACAAAGATTTGATTTTTCAACGAATTTATATGCATTGGAGCATGCGCATGTGGTTCAAATTTTAATTATGCACATAAATGCATTGAAAACTTAGTAAATGCATAAAAATGTCCAAACGAACCCCGAAAAATCACAAAAATTCACACAACACTCCTGTTATTCTATGTTGACACGAGAAAAAAAAACTTGAAAGCAATAAGAGGCAATGGATATCGTTTCGTCCCCAAAGGTGGGACGTTCCCTACCGAAAACCATCATGCTTGTTGTGAGAAGCTCTGGTTTGTGAGAAGCATATACCCAAACCTGCCCCAAATGGGACCAAATTTGTACCACGGCATGTTCATGCCGCTCCATGAAAGCATGCCAAGTTTCATGAATTTCAGACAAGTTTTGGATTTACTAGAATTTAAAAACGAGGCATCTCACTGTTTTGCCGGCAATCAACGATGCGCGGGTGTTTGAAATTCATTCCATTTTCTTGCATGGGACCTAAGCATGCACCCAAGGACATAGATTTTATTTTTCAATGAATTTATATGCACTGGAGCATGCGCATTTAGTTCATATTTGAATTATGCACATAAATGCATTGAAAACTCAGTTAATGCATAAAAATGTCCAAACGAACCCCGAAAAATCACAAAAAATCACACAACACTCATGTTGTTCTATGTTGACATGAGAAAAAACTAGAAAGCAATAAGAGGCAATGGATATCGTTTCATCCCCAAAGGTGGCATGTTCCCTACCGAAAACCATCATGCTTGTTGTGAGAAGCTCCGGTTTGTGAGAAGCATATACCCAAACCTGCCCCAAATGGACAAAATTTGTACCACAGTATGTTGATGCCGCTCCATGATAGCATGCCAAGTTTCATGAATTTCAGACGAGTTTAGGATTTACTAGAATTAAAAAACCAGGCATCTCACTGTTTTGCCGGCAATCAACGGTGCCATGGTGTTTGAAATTCATTCCCATTTCTTGCATGGGACCTAAGCATGCACCCAAGGACAAAGATTTGATTTTTCAATGAATTTATATAAATTGGAGCATGCGCATGTAGTTCAAATTTGAATTATGCACATAAATGCATTGAAAACTCAGTAAATGCATAAAAATGTCCAAACGAACCCCGAACAATCACAAAAATTCACACAACACTCCTGTTGTTCTATGTTCACACGAGAAAAAAACTTGAAAGCAATAAGAGGCAATGGATATGGTTTCGTCCCCAAAGGTGGGACGTTCCCTACCGAAAACCATCATGCTTGTTGTGAGAAGCTCTGGTTTGTGAGAAGCATATACCCAAACCTGCCCCAAATGGGACAAAATTTGTACCACGGCATGTTCATGCCGCTCCATGAAAGCATGCCAAGTTTCATGAATTTCAGATGAGTTTTGGATTTACTAGAATTAAAAAACCAGGCATCTCACTGTTTTGCCGGCAATCAACGGTGCGCTGGTGTTTGAAATTCATTTCATTTTCTTGCATGGGACCTAAGCATGCACCAAAGGACATAGATTTTATTTTTCAACGAATTTATATGCACTGGAGCATGCGCATTTAGTTCATATTTGAATTATGCACATAAATGCATTGAAAACTCAGTTAATGCATAAAAATGTCCAAACGAACCCTGAAAAATCACACAACACTCCTGTTGTTCTATGTTGACATGAGAAAAAAACTTGAAAGCAATAAGAGGCAATGGATATCGTTTCGTCCCCAAAGGTGGTACGTTCCCTACCGAAAACCATCATGCTTGTTGTGAGAAGCTCCGGTTTGTGAGAAGCATATACCCAAACCTGCCCCAAATGGACAAAATTTGTACCGCAGTATGTTGATGCCGCTCCATGATAGCATGCCAAGTTTCATGAATTTCAGACGAGTTTAGGATTTACTAGAATAAAAAAACCAGGCATCTCACTGTTTTGCCGGCAATCAACGGTGCCATGGTGTTTGAAATTCATTCCCATTTCTTGCATGGGACCTAAGCATGCACCCAAGGACAAAGATTTGATTTTTCAATGAACTTATATGCATTGGAGCATGCGCATGTAGTTCAAATTTGAATTATGCACATAAATGCATTGAAAACTTAGTAAATGCATAAAAATGTCCAAACGAACCCCGAAAAATCACAAAAATTCACACAACACTCCTGTTATTCTATGTTGACACAAGAAAAAAAAAACTTGAAAGCAATAAGAGGCAATGGATATCGTTTCGTCCCCAAAGGTGGGACGTTCCCTACCGAAAACCATCATGCTTGTTGTGAGAAGCTCTGGTTTGTGAGAAGCATATACCCAAACCTGCCCCAAATGGGACAAAATTTGTACCACGGCATGTTCATGCCGCTCCATGAAAGCATGCCAAGTTTCATGAATTTCAGACAAGTTTTGGATTTACAAGAATTTAAAAACGAGGCATCTCACTGTTTTGCCGGCAATCAACGGTGCGCGGGTGTTTGAAATTCATTCCATTTTCTTGCATGGGACCTACGCATGCACCCAAGGACATAGATTTTATTTTTCAACGAATTTATATGCACTGGAGCATGCGCATTTAGTTCATATTTGAATTATGCACATAAATGCATTGAAAACTCAGTTAATGCATAAAAATGTCCAAACGAACCCCGAAAAATCACAAAAAATCACACAAAACTCATGTTGTTCTATGTTGACATGAGAAAAAAACTTGAAAGCAATAAGAGGCAATGGATATCGTTTCATCCCCAAAGGTGGCATGTTCCCTACCGAAAACCATCATGCTTGTTGTGAGAAGCTCCGGTTTGTGAGAAGCATATACCCAAACCTGCCCCAAATGGACAAAATTTGTACCACAGTATGTTGATGCCGCTCCATGATAGCATGCCAAGTTTCATGAATTTCAGACGAGTTTAGGATTTACTAGAATTAAAAAACCAGGCATCTCACTGTTTTGCCGGCAATCAACGGTGCCATGGTGTTTGAAATTCATTCCCATTTCTTGCATGGGACCTAAGCATGCAACAAGGACAAAGATTTGATTTTTCAATGAATTTAAATAAATTGGAGCATGCGCATGTAGTTCAAATTTGAATTATGCACATAAATGCATTGAAAACTCAGTAAATGCATAAAAATGTCCAAACGAACCCCGAACAATCACAAAAATTCACACAACACTCCTGTTGTTCTATGTTGACACGAGAAAAAACTTGAAAGCAATAAGAGGCAATGGATATCGTTTCGTCCCCAAAGGTGGGACGTTCCCTACCGAAAATCATCATGCTTGTTGTGAGAAGCTCTGGTTTGTGAGAAGCATATACCCAAACCTGCCCCAAATGGGACAAAATTTGTACCACGGCATGTTCATGCCGCTCCATGAAAGCATGCCAAGTTTCATGAATTTCAGATGAGTTTTGGATTTACTAGAAATTAAAAACCAGGCATCTCACTGTTTTGCCGGCAATCAACGGTGCGCTTGTGTTTGAAATTCATTCCATTTTCTTGCATGGGACCTAAGCATGCACCCAAGTACATAGATTTTAATTTTCAACGAATTTATATGCACTGGAGCATGCGTATTTAGTTCATATTTCAATTATGCACATAAATGCATTGAAAACTCAGTTAATGCTTAAAAATGTCTAAACGAACCCCGAAAAATCAGAAAAAAAATCACACAACACTCCTGTTGTTCTATGTTGACATGAGAAAAAAACTTGAAAGCAATAAGAGGCAATGGATATCGTTTCATCCCCAAAGGTGGCACGTTCCCTACCGAAAACCATCATGCTTGTTGTGAGAAGCTCCGGTTTGTGAGAAGCATATACCCAAACCTGCCCCAAATGGACAAAATTTGTACCACAGTATGTTGATGCCGCTCCATGATAGCATGCCAAGTTTCATGAATTTCAGACGAGTTTAGGATTTACTAGAATAAAAAAACCAGGGATCTCACTGTTTTGCCGGCAATCAACGGTGCCATGGTGCTTGAAATTCATTCCCATTTCTTGCATGGGACCTAAGCATGCACCCAAGGACAAAGATTTGATTTTTCCAATGAATTTATATGCACTGGAGCATGCGCATGTAGTTCAGATTTGAATTATACACATAAATGCATTGAAAACTAAGTTAATGCATAAAAATGCCCAAATGAACCCTGAAAAATCACACAACACTCCTGTTGTTCTATGTTGACACGTGAAAAAAACTTGAAAGCAATAAGAGGCAATGGATATTGTTTCGTCCCCAAAGGTGGGACGTTTCCTACCGAAAACCATCATGCTTGTTGTGAGAAGCTCTGGTTTGTGAGAAGCATATACCCAAACCTTCCCCAAATGGGCCAAAATTTGTACCACGGCATGTTCATGCCGCTCCATGAAAGCATGCCAAGTTTCATGAATTTCAGACGAGTTTTGGATTTACTAGAATTTAAAAACCGGGCAACTCACTGTTTTGCCGGCAATCAACGGTGCGCTGGTGTTTGAAATTCATTTCATTTTCTTGCATGGGACCTAAGCATGCACCAAAGGACATAGATTTTATTTTTCAACGAATTTATATGCACTGGAGCATGCGCATTTAGTTCATATTTGAATTATGCACATAAATGCATTGAAAACTCAGTTAATGCATAAAAATGTCCAAACGAACCCTGAAAAATCACACAACACTCCTGTTGTTCTATGTTGACATGAGAAAAAAACTTGAAAGCAATAAGAGGCAATGGATATCATTTCGTCCCCAAAGGTGGTACGTTCCCTACCGAAAACCATAATGCTTGTTGTGAGAAGCTCCGGTTTGTGAGAAGCATATACCCAAACCTGCCCCAAATGGACAAAATTTGTACCACAGTATGTTGATGCCGCTCCATGATAGCATGCCAAGTTTCATGAATTTCAGACGAGTTTAGGATTTACTAGAATAAAAAAACCAGGCATCTCACTGTTTTGCCGGCAATCAACGGTGCCATGGTGTTTGAAATTCATTCCCATTTCTTGCATGGGACCTAAGCATGCACCCAAGGACAAAGATTTGATTTTTCAACGAATTTATATGCATTGGAGCATGCGCATGTAGTTCAAATTTGAATTATGCACATAAATGCATTGAAAACTTAGTAAATGCATAAAAATGTCCAAACGAACCCCGAAAAATCACAAAAATTCACACAACACTCCTGTTATTCTATGTTGACACAAGAAAAAAAAACTTGAAAGCAATAAGAGGCAATGGATATCGTTTCGTCCCCGAAGGTGGGACGTTCCCTACCGAAAACCATCATGCTTGTTGTGAGAAGCTCTGGTTTGTGAGAAGCATATACCCAAACCTGCCCCAAATGGGACAAAATTTGTACCACGGCATGTTCATGCCGCTCCATGAAAGCATGCCAAGTTTCATGAATTTCAGATGAGTTTTGGATTTACTAGAAATTAAAAACCAGGCATCTCACTGTTTTGCCGGCAATCAACGGTGCGCTTGTGTTTGAAATTCATTCCATTTTCTTGCATGGGACCTAAGCATGCACCCAAGTACATAGATTTTATTTTTCAACGAATTTATATGCACTGGAGCATGCGCATTTAGTTCATATTTCAATTATGCACATAAATGCATTGAAAACTCAGTTAATGCTTAAAAATGTCTAAACGAACCCCGAAAAATCAGAAAAAAAATCACACAACACTCTTGTTGTTCTATGTTGACATGAGAAAAAAACTTGAAAGCAATAAGAGGCAATGGATATCGTTTCATCCCCAAAGGTGGCACGTTCCCTACCGAAAACCATCATGCTTGTTGTGAGAAGCTCCGGTTTGTGAGAAGCATATACCCAAACCTGCCCCAAATGGACAAAATTTGTACCACAGTATGTTGATGCCGCTCCATGATAGCATGCCAAGTTTCATGAATTTCAGACGAGTTTAGGATTTACTAGAATAAAAAAACCAGGGATCTCACTGTTTTGCCGGCAATCAACGGTGCCATGGTGCTTGAAATTCATTCCCATTTCTTGCATGGGACCTAAGCATGCACCCAAGGACAAAGATTTGATTTTCCAATGAATTTATATGCACTGGAGCATGCGCATGTAGTTCAGATTTGAATAATACACATAAATGCATTGAAAACTAAGTTAATGCATAAAAATGCCCAAATGAACCCTGAAAAATCACACAACACTCCTGTTGTTCTATGTTGACACGTGAAAAAAACTTGAAAGCAATAAGAGGCAATGGATATTGTTTCGTCCCCAAAGGTGGGACGTTTCCTACCGAAAACCATCATGCTTGTTGTGAGAAGCTCTGGTTTGTGAGAAGCATATACCCAAACCTTCCCCAAATGGGCCAAAATTTGTACCACGGCATGTTCATGCCGCTCCATGAAAGCATGCCAAGTTTCATGAATTTCAGACGAGTTTTGGATTTACTAGAATTTAAAAACCAGGCAACTCACTGTTTTGCCGGCAATCAACGGTGCGCTGGTGTTTGAAATTCATTTCATTTTCTTGCATGGGACCTAAGCATGCACCAAAGGACATAGATTTTATTTTTCAACGAATTTATATGCACTGGAGCATGCGCATTTAGTTCATATTTGAATTATGCACATAAATGCATTGAAAACTCAGTTAATGCATAAAAATGTCCAAACGAACCCTGAAAAATCACACAACACTCCTGTTGTTCTATGTTGACATGAGAAAAAAACTTGAAAGCAATAAGAGGCAATGGATATCGTTTCGTCCCCAAAGGTGGTATGTTCCCTACCGAAAACCATCATGCTTGTTGTGAGAAGCTCCGGTTTGTGAGAAGCATATACCCAAACCTGCCCCAAATGGACAAAATTTGTACCACAGTATGTTGATGCCGCTCCATGATAGCATGCCAAGTTTCATGAATTTCAGACGAGTTTAGGATTTACTAGAATAAAAAAACCAGGCATCTCACTGTTTTGCCGGCAATCAACGGTGCCATGGTGTTTGAAATTCATTCCCATTTCTTGCATGGGACCTAAGCATGCACCCAAGGACAAAGATTTGATTTTTCAACGAATTTATATGCATTGGAGCATGCGCATGTAGTTCAAATTTGAATTATGCACATAAATGCATTGAAAACTTAGTAAATGCATAAAAATGTCCAAACGAACCCCGAAAAATCACAAAAATTCACACAACACTCCTGTTATTCTATGTTGACACAAGAAAAAAAAACTTGAAAGCAATAAGAGGCAATGGATATCGTTTCGTCCCCGAAGGTGGGACGTTCCCTACCGAAAACCATCATGCTTGTTGTGAGAAGCTCTGGTTTGTGAGAAGCATATACCCAAACCTGCCCCAAATGGGACAAAATTTGTACCACGGCATGTTCATGCCGCTCCATGAAAGCATGCCAAGTTTCATGAATTTCAGATGAGTTTTGGATTTACTAGAAATTAAAAACCAGGCATCTCACTGTTTTGCCGGCAATCAACGGTGCGCTTGTGTTTGAAATTCATTCCATTTTCTTGCATGGGACCTAAGCATGCACCCAAGTACATAGATTTTATTTTTCAACGAATTTATATGCACTGGAGCATGCGCATTTAGTTCATATTTCAATTATGCACATAAATGCATTGAAAACTCAGTTAATGCTTAAAAATGTCTAAACGAACCCCGAAAAATCAGAAAAAAAATCACACAACACTCTTGTTGTTCTATGTTGACATGAGAAAAAAACTTGAAAGCAATAAGAGGCAATGGATATCGTTTCATCCCCAAAGGTGGCACGTTCCCTACCGAAAACCATCATGCTTGTTGTGAGAAGCTCCGGTTTGTGAGAAGCATATACCCAAACCTGCCCCAAATGGACAAAATTTGTACCACAGTATGTTGATGCCGCTCCATGATAGCATGCCAAGTTTCATGAATTTCAGACGAGTTTAGGATTTACTAGAATAAAAAAACCAGGGATCTCACTGTTTTGCCGGCAATCAACGGTGCCATGGTGCTTGAAATTCATTCCCATTTCTTGCATGGGACCTAAGCATGCACCCAAGGACAAAGATTTGATTTTTCCAATGAATTTATATGCACTGGAGCATGCGCATGTAGTTCAGATTTGAATTATACACATAAATGCATTGAAAACTAAGTTAATGCATAAAAATGCCCAAATGAACCCTGAAAAATCACACAACACTCCTGTTGTTCTATGTTGACACGTGAAAAAAACTTGAAAGCAATAAGAGGCAATGGATATTGTTTCGTCCCCAAAGGTGGGACGTTTCCTACCGAAAACCATCATGCTTGTTGTGAGAAGCTCTGGTTTGTGAGAAGCATATACCCAAACCTTCCCCAAATGGGCCAAAATTTGTACCACGGCATGTTCATGCCGCTCCATGAAAGCATGCCAAGTTTCATGAATTTCAGATGAGTTTTGGATTTACTAGAATTTAAAAACCGGGCAACTCACTGTTTTGCCGGCAATCAACGGTGCGCTGGTGTTTGAAATTCATTTCATTTTCTTGCATGGGACCTAAGCATGCACCAAAGGACATAGATTTTATTTTTCAACGAATTTATATGCACTGGAGCATGCGCATTTAGTTCATATTTGAATTATGCACATAAATGCATTGAAAACTCAGTTAATGCATAAAAATGTCCAAACGAACCCTGAAAAATCACACAACACTCCTGTTGTTCTATGTTGACATGAGAAAAAAACTTGAAAGCAATAAGAGGCAATGGATATCGTTTCGTCCCCAAAGGTGGTACGTTCCCTACCGAAAACCATCATGCTTGTTGTGAGAAGCTCCGGTTTGTGAGAAGCATATACCCAAACCTGCCCCAAATGGACAAAATTTGTACCACAGTATGTTGATGCCGCTCCATGATAGCATGCCAAGTTTCATGAATTTCAGACGAGTTTAGGCTTTACTAGAATAAAAAAACCAGGCATCTCACTGTTTTGCCGGCAATCAACGGTGCCATGGTGTTTGAAATTCATTCCCATTTCTTGCATGGGACCTAAGCATGCACCCAAGGACAAAGATTTGATTTTTCAACGAATTTATATGCATTGGAGCATGCGCATGTAGTTCAAATTTGAATTATGCACATAAATGCATTGAAAACTTAGTAAATGCATAAAAATGTCCAAACGAACCCCGAAAAATCACAAAAATTCAAACAACACTCCTGTTATTCTATGTTGACACAAGAAAAAAAAACTTGAAAGCAATAAGAGGCAATGGATATCGTTTCGTCCCCGAAGGTGGGACGTTCCCTACCGAAAACCATCATGCTTGTTGTGAGAAGCTCTGGTTTGTGAGAAGCATATACCCAAACCTGCCCCAAATGGGACAAAATTTGTACCACGGCATGTTCATGCCGCTCCATGAAAGCATGCCAAGTTTCATGAATTTCAGATGAGTTTTGGATTTACTAGAAATTAAAAACCAGGCATCTCACTGTTTTGCCGGCAATCAACGGTGCGCTTGTGTTTGAAATTCATTCCATTTTCTTGCATGGGACCTAAGCATGCACCCAAGTACATAGATTTTATTTTTCAACGAATTTATATGCACTGGAGCATGCGCATTTAGTTCATATTTTAATTATGCACATAAATGCATTGAAAACTCAGTTAATGCTTAAAAATGTCTAAACGAACCCCGAAAAATCAGAAAAAAAATCACACAACACTCTTGTTGTTCTATGTTGACATGAGAAAAAAACTTGAAAGCAATAAGAGGCAATGGATATCGTTTCATCCCCAAAGGTGGCACGTTCCCTACCGAAAACCATCATGCTTGTTGTGAGAAGCTCCGGTTTGTGAGAAGCATATACCCAAACCTGCCCCAAATGGACAAAATTTGTACCACAGTATGTTGATGCCGCTCCATGATAGCATGCCAAGTTTCATGAATTTCAGACGAGTTTAGGATTTACTAGAATAAAAAAACCAGGGATCTCACTGTTTTGCCGGCAATCAACGGTGCCATGGTGCTTGAAATTCATTCCCATTTCTTGCATGGGACCTAAGCATGCACCCAAGGACAAAGATTTGATTTTTCCAATGAATTTATATGCACTGGAGCATGCGCATGTAGTTCAGATTTGAATTATACACATAAATGCATTGAAAACTAAGTTAATGCATAAAAATGCCCAAATGAACCCTGAAAAATCACACAACACTCCTGTTGTTCTATGTTGACACGTGAAAAAAACTTGAAAGCAATAAGAGGCAATGGATATTGTTTCGTCCCCAAAGGTGGGACGTTTCCTACCGAAAACCATCATGCTTGTTGTGAGAAGCTCTGGTTTGTGAGAAGCATATACCCAAACCTTCCCCAAATGGGCCAAAATTTGTACCACGGCATGTTCATGCCGCTCCATGAAAGCATGCCAAGTTTCATGAATTTCAGACGAGTTTTGGATTTACTAGAATTTAAAAACCGGGCAACTCACTGTTTTGCCGGCAATCAACGGTGCGCTGGTGTTTGAAATTCATTTCATTTTCTTGCATGGGACCTAAGCATGCACCAAAGGACATAGATTTTATTTTTCAACGAATTTATATGCACTGGAGCATGCGCATTTAGTTCATATTTGAATTATGCACATAAATGCATTGAAAACTCAGTTAATGCATAAAAATGTCCAAACGAACCCTGAAAAATCACACAACACTCCTGTTGTTCTATGTTGACATGAGAAAAAAACTTGAAAGCAATAAGAGGCAATGGATATCATTTCGTCCCCAAAGGTGGTACGTTCCCTACCGAAAACCATAATGCTTGTTGTGAGAAGCTCCGGTTTGTGAGAAGCATATACCCAAACCTGCCCCAAATGGACAAAATTTGTACCACAGTATGTTGATGCCGCTCCATGATAGCATGCCAAGTTTCATGAATTTCAGACGAGTTTAGGATTTACTAGAATAAAAAAACCAGGCATCTCACTGTTTTGCCGGCAATCAACGGTGCCATGGTGTTTGAAATTCATTCCCATTTCTTGCATGGGACCTAAGCATGCACCCAAGGACAAAGATTTGATTTTTCAACGAATTTATATGCATTGGAGCATGCGCATGTAGTTCAAATTTGAATTATGCACATAAATGCATTGAAAACTTAGTAAATGCATAAAAATGTCCAAACGAACCCCGAAAAATCACAAAAATTCACACAACACTCCTGTTATTCTATGTTGACACAAGAAAAAAAAACTTGAAAGCAATAAGAGGCAATGGATATCGTTTCGTCCCCGAAGGTGGGACGTTCCCTACCGAAAACCATCATGCTTGTTGTGAGAAGCTCTGGTTTGTGAGAAGCATATACCCAAACCTGCCCCAAATGGGACAAAATTTGTACCACGGCATGTTCATGCCGCTCCATGAAAGCATGCCAAGTTTCATGAATTTCAGATGAGTTTTGGATTTACTAGAAATTAAAACCAGGCATCTCACTGTTTTGCCGGCAATCAACGGTGCGCTTGTGTTTGAAATTCATTCCATTTTCTTGCATGGGACCTAAGCATGCACCCAAGTACATAGATTTTATTTTTCAACGAATTTATATGCACTGGAGCATGCGCATTTAGTTCATATTTGAATTATGCACATAAATGCATTGAAAACTCAGTTAATGCATAAAAATGTCTAAACGAACCCCGAAAAATCAGAAAAAAAATCACACAACACTCCTGTTGTTCTATGTTGACATGAGAAAAAAACTTGAAAGCAATAAGAGGCAATGGATATCGTTTCATCCCCAAAGGTGGCATGTTCCCTACCGAAAACCATCATGCTTGTTGTGAGAAGCTCCGGTTTGTGAGAAGCATATACCCAAACCTGCCCCTAATGGACAAAATTTGTACCACAGTATGTTGATGCCGCTCCATGATAGCATGCCAAGTTTCATGAATTTCAGACGAGTTTTGGATTTACTAGAATGAAAAAACCAGGCATCTCACTGTTTTGTCGGCAATCAACGGTGCCATGGTGTTTGAAATTCATTCCCATTTCTTGCATGGGACCTAAGCATGCACCCAAGGACAAAGATTTGAATTTTCAATGAATTTATATAAACTGGAGCATGCGCATGTAGTTCAAATTTGAATTATGCACATAAATGCATTGAAAACTCAGTAAATGCATAAAAATGTCGAAACGAACCCCGAACAATCACAAAAATTCACACAACACTCCTGTTGTTCTATGTTGACACGAGAAGAAAACTTGAAAGCAATAAGAGGCAATGGATATCGTTTCGTCCCCAAAGGTGGGACGTTCCCTACCGAAAACCATCATGCTTGTTGTGAGAAGCTCTGGTTTGTTAGAAGCATATACCCAAACCTGCCCCAAATAGGACAAAATTTGTACCACGGCATGTTGATGCCGCTCCATGATAGCATGCCAAGTCTCGTGAATTTCTTTTGGATTTAATAGAATTTATAAACCAGGCATCTCACTGTTTTGCCGACAATCAACGGTGCCATGGTGTTTGAAATTCATTCCCATTTCTTGCATGGGACCTAAGCATGCACCCAAGGACAAAGATTTGATTTTCCAATGAATTTATATGCACTGGAGCATGCGCATGTAGTTCAAATTTGAATTATGCACATAAATGCATTGAAAACTTAGTTAATGCATAAAAATGCCCAAACGAACCCTGAAAAATCACACAACACTCCTGTTGTTCTATGTTGACACGTGAAAAAAACTTGAAAGCAATAAGAGGCAATGGATATCGTTTCGTCCCCAAAGGTGGGACGTTCCCTACCGAAAACCATCATGCTTGTTGTGAGAAGCTCTGGTTTGTGAGAAGCATATACCCAAACCTGCCCCAAATGGGACAAAATTTGTACCACGGCATGTTCATGCCGCTCCAAGAAAGCATGCCAAGTTTCATGAATTTCAGACGAGTTTTGGATTTACTAGAATTTAAAAACCAGGCAACTCACTGTTTTGCCGGAAATCAACGGTGCGCTGGTGTTTGAAATTCATTTCATTTTCTTGCATGGGACCTAAGCATGCACCAAAGGACATAGATTTTATTTTTCAACGAATTTATATGCACTGGAGCATGCGCATTTAGTTCATATTTGAATTATGCACATAAATGCATTGAAAACTCAGTTAATGCATAAAAATGTCCAAACGAACCCTGAAAAATCACACAACACTCCTGTTGTTCTATGTTGACATGAGAAAAAAACTTGAAAGCAATAAGAGGCAATGGATATCGTTTCGTCCCCAAAGGTGGTACGTTCCCTACCGAAAACCATCATGCTTGTTGTGAGAAGCCCCGGTTTGTGAGAAGCATATACCCAAACCTGCCCCAAATGGACAAAATTTGTACCACAGTATGTTGATGCCGCTCCATGATAGCATGCCAAGTTTCATGAATTTCAGACGAGTTTAGGATTTACTAGAATAAAAAAACCAGGCATCTCACTGTTTTGCCGGCAATCAACGGTGCCATGGTGTTTGAAATTCATTCGCATTTCTTGCATGGGACCTAAGCATGCACCCAAGGACAAAGATTTGATTTTTCAATGAATTTATATGCATTGGAGCATGCGCATGTAGTTCAAATTTGAATTATGCACATAAATGCATTGAAAACTTAGTAAATGCATAAAAATGTCCAAACGAACCCCGAAAAATCACAAAAATTCACACAACACTCCTGTTATTCTATGTTGACACGAGAAAAAAAACTTGAAAGCAATAATAGGCAATGGATATCGTTTCGTCCCCAAAGGTGGGACGTTCCTTACCGAAAACCATCATGCTTGTTGTGAGAAGCTCTGGTTTGTGAGAAGCATATACCCAAACCTGCCCCAAATGGGACAAAATTTGTACCACGGCATGTTCATGCCGCTCCATGAAAGCATGCCAAGTTTCATGAATTTCAGACGAGTTTTGGATTTACTAGAATTTAAAAACCAGGCATCTCACTGTTTTGCCGGCAATCAACGGTGCGCGGGTGTTGAAATTCATTCCATTTTCTTGCATGGGACCTAAGCATGCACCCAAGGACATAGATTTTATTTTTCAATGAATTTATATGCACTAGAGCATGCGCATTTAGTTCATATTTGAATTATGCACATAAATGCATTGAAAACTCAGTTAATGCATAAAAATGTCCAAACGAACCCCGAAAAATCACAAAAAATCACACAACACTCCTGTTGTTCTATGTTGACATGAGAAAAAAACTTGAAAGCAATAAGAGGCAATGGATATCGTTTCATCCCCAAAGGTGGCATGTTCCCTACCAAAAACCATCATGCTTGTTGTGAGAAGCTCCGGTTTGTGAGAAGCATATACCCAAACCTGCCCCAAATGGACAAAATTTGTGCCACAGTAAGTTGATGCCGCTCCATGATAGCATGCCAAGTTTCATGAATTTCAGACGAGTTTAGGATTTACTAGAATTAAAAAACCAGGCATCTCACTGTTTTGCCGGCAATCAACGGTGCCATGGTGTTTGAAATTCATTCCCATTTCTTGCATGGGACCTAAGCATGCACCCAAGGACAAAGATTTGATTTTTCAATGAATTTATATGCATTGGAGCATGCGCATGTAGTTCAAATTTGAATTATGCACATAAATGCATTGAAAACTCAGTAAATGCATAAAAATGTCCAAACGAACCTCGAAAAATCACAAAAATTCACACAACACTCCTGTTGTTCTATGTTGACACGAGAAAAAAACTTGAAAGCAATAAGAGGCAATGGATATCGTTTCGTCCCCAAAGGTGGGACGTTCCCTACCGAAAACCATCATGCTTGTTGTGAGAAGCTCTGGTTTGTGAGAAGCATATACCCAAACCTGCCCCAAATGGGACAAAATTTGTACCACGGCATGTTCATGCCGCTCCATGAAAGCATGCCAAGTTTCATGAATTTCAGACGAGTTTTGGATTTACTAGAATTTAAAAACCAGGCATCTCACTGTTTTGCCGGCAATCAACGGTGCGCGGGTGTTTGAAATTCATTCCATTTTCTTGCATGGGACCTAAGCATGCACCCAAGGACATAGATTTTATTTTTCAATGAATTTATATGCACTGGAGCATGTGCATTTAGTTCATATTTGAATTATGCACATAAATGCATTGAAAACACAGTTAATGCATAAAAATGCCCAAACGAACCCTGAAAAATCACACAACACTCCTGTTGTTCTATGTTGACACGAGAAAAAAACTTGAAAGCAATAAGAGCCAATGGATATCGTTTCGTCCGCAAAGGTGGGATGTTCCCTACCGAAAACCATCATGCTTGTTGTGAGAAGCTCTGGTTTGTGAGAAGCATATACCCAAACCTGCCCCAAATGGGACAAAATTTGTACCACGGCATGTTCATGCCGCTCCATGAAAGCATGCCAAGTTTCTTGAATTTCAGACGAGTTTTGGATTTACTAGAATTTAAAAACCAGGCATCTCACTGTTTTGCCGGCAATCAACGGTGCGCGGGTGTTTGAAATTCATTCCATTTTCTTGCATGGGACCTAAGCATGCACCCAAGGACATAGATTTATTTTTCAACGAATTTATATGCACTGGAGCATGTGCATTTAGTTCATATTTGAATTATGCACATAAATGCATTGAAAACTCAGTTAATGCATAAAAATGCCCAAGCGAACCCTGAAAAATCACACAACACTCCTGTTGTTCTATGTTGACACGAGAAAAAAACTTGAAAGCAATAAGAGGCAATGGATATCGTTTCGTCCCCAAAGGTGGGACGTTCCCTACCGAAAACCATCATGCTTGTTGTGAGAAGCTCTGGTTTGTGAGAAGCATAGACCCAAACCTGCCCCAAATGAGACAAAATTTGTACCATGGCATGTTCATGCCGCTCCATGAAAGCGTGCCAAGTTTCATGAATTTCAGACGAGTTTTGGATTTACTACAATTTCAAAACCAGGCATCTCACTGTTTTGCCGGCAATCAACGGTGCGCTCGTGTTTGAAATTCATTTCATTTTCTTGCATTGGACCAAAGCATGCACCCAAGGACATAGATTTTATTTTTCAACGAATTTATATGCACTGGAGCATGCGCATTTAGTTCATATTTGAATTATGCACATAAATGCATTGAAAACTCGGTTAATGCATAAAAATGTCCAAACGAACCCCGAAAAATCACAAAAATTTGTGCCACAGTAAGTTGATGCCGCTCCATGAAAGCATGCCAAGTTTCATGAATTTCAGACGAGTTTAGGATTTACTAGAATTAAAAAACAAGGCATCTCACTGTTTTGCCGGCAATCAACGGTGCCATGGTGTTTGAAATTCATTCCCATTTCTTGCATGGGACCTAAGCATGCACCCAGGGACAAAGATTTGATTTTTCAATGAATTTATATGCATTGGAGCATGCGCATGTAGTTCAAATTTGAATTATGCACATAAATGCATTGAAAATTCAGTAAATGCATAAAAATGTCCAAACGAACCCCGAAAAATCACAAAAATTCACACAACACTCCTGTTGTTCTATGTTGACACGAGAAAAAAACTTGAAAGCAATAAGAGGCAATGGATATCATTTCGTCCCCAAAGGTGGGACGTTCCCTACCGAAAACCATCATGCTTGTTGTGAGAAGCTCTGGTTTGTGAGAAGCATATACCCAAACCTGCCCCAAATGGGACAAAATTTGTACCACGGCATGTTCATGCCGCTCCATGAAAGCATGCCAAGTTTCATGAATTTCAGACGAGTTTTGAATTACTAGAATTTAAGAACCAGGCATCTCACTGTTTTGCTGGCAATCAACGGTGCGCGGGTGTTTGAAATTCATTCCATTTTCTTGCATGGGACCTAAGCGTGCACCCAAGGACATAGATTTTATTTTTCAACGAATTTATGTGCACTGGAGCATGTGCATTTAGTTCATATTTGAATTATGCACATAAATGCATTGAAAACTCAGTTAATGCATAAAAATGCCCAAACGAACCCTGAAAAATCACACAACACTCCTGTTGTTCTATGTTGACACGAGAAAAAAACTTGAAAGCAATAAGAGGCAATGGATATCGTTTCGTCCCCAAAGGTGGGATGTTCCCTACCGAAAACCATCATGCTTGTTGTGAGAAGCTCTGGTTTGTGAGAAGCATATACCCAAACCTGCCCCAAATGGGACAAAATTTGTACCACGGCATGTTCATGCCGCTCCATGAAAGCATGCCAAGTTTCTTGAATTTCAGACGAGTTTTGGATTTCCTAGAATTTATAAACCAGGCATCTCACTGTTTTGCCGGCAATCAACGGTGCGCGGGTGTTTGAAATTCATTCCATTTTCTTGCATGGGACCTAAGCATGCACCCAAGGACATAGATTTATTTTTCAATGAATTTATATGCACTTGAGCATGTGCATTTAGTTCATATTTGAATTATGCACATAAATGCATTGAAAACTCAGTTAATGCATAAAAATGCCCAAACGAACCCTGAAAAATCACACAACACTCCTGTTGTTCTATGTTGACACGAGAAAAAAACTTGAAAGCAATAAGAGGCAATGGATATCGTTTCGTCCCCAAAGGTGGGATGTTTCCCTGCCGAAAACCATCATGCTTGTTGTGAGAAGCTCTTGTTTGTGACAAGCATAGACCCAAACCTGCCCCAAATGAGACAAAATTTGTACCATGGCATGTTCATACCGCTCCATGAAAGCATGCCAAGTTTCATGAATTTCAGACGAGTTTTGGATTTACTACAATTTCAAAACCAGGCATCTCACTGTTTTGCCGGCAATCAACGGTGCGCTGGTGTTTGAAATTCATTTCATTTTCTTGCATTGGACCAAAGCATGCACCGAAGGACATAGATTTTATTTTTCAACGAATTTATATGCACTGGAGCATGCGCATTTAGTTCATATTTGAATTATGCACATAAATGCATTGAAAACTCAGTTAATGCATAAAAATGTCCAAACGAACCCCGAAAAATCACAAAAAATCACACAACACTCCTGTTGTTCTATGTTGACATGAGAAAAAAACTTGAAAGCAATAAGAGGCAATGGATATCGTTTCGTCCCCAAAGGTGGTACGTTCCCTACCGAAAACCATGATGCTTGTTGTGAGAAGCTCCGGTTTGTAAGAAGCATATACCCAAACCTGCCCCAAATGGACAAAATTTGTACCACAGTATGTTGATGCTGCTCCATGATAGCATGCCAAGTTTCATGAATTTCAGACGAGTTTAGGATTTACTAGAATAAAAAACTAGGCATCTCACTGTTTATCCGGCAATCAACGGTGCCATGGTGTTTGAAATTCATTCCCATTTCTTGCATGGGACCTAAGCATGCACCCAAGGACAAAGATTTGATTTTTCAATGAATTTATATGCATTGGAGCATGCGCATGTACTTCAAATTTGAATTATGCACATAAATGCATTGAAAACTTTGTAAATGCATAAAAATGTCCAAACGAACCCCGAAAAATCACAAAAATTCACACAACACTCCTGTTGTTCTATGTTGACACGAGAAAAAAACTTGAAAGCAATAAGAGGCAATGGATATCGTTTCGTCCCAAAAGGTGGGACGTTCCCTACCGAAAACCATCATGCTTGTTGTGAGAAGCTCCAGTTTGTGAGAAGCATATACCCAAACCTGCCCCAAATGGGACAAAATTTGTACCACGGCATGTTCATGCCGCTCCATGAAAGCATACCAAGTTTCATGAATTTCAGACGAGTTTTGGATTTACTAGAATTTAAAAACCAGGCATCTCACTGTTTTGCCGGCAATCAACGGTGCGCGGGTGTTTGAAATTCATTCCATTTTCTTGCGAATTTATATGGACTGGAGCATGCGCATTTAGTTCATATTTGAATTATGCACATAAATGCATTGAAAACTCAGTTAATGCATAATAATGTCCAAACGAACCCCGAAAAATCACAAAAAATACAACACTCCTGTTGTCCTATGTTGACCTGAGAAAAAAACTTGAAAGCAATAAGAGGCAATGGATATCGTTTCATCCCGAAAGGTGGCACGTTCCCGACCGAAAACCATCATGCTTGTTGTGAGAAGCTCCGGTTTGTGAGAAGCATATACCCAAACCTGCCCCAAATGGACAAAATTTGTGGCACAGTAAGTTGATGCCGCTCCATGATAGCATGCCAAGTTTTATGAATTTCAGACGAGTTTAGGATTTACTAGAATTAAAAAACCAGGCATCTCACTGTTTTGCCGGCAATCAACGGTGCCATGGTGTTTGAAATTCATTCCCATTTCTTACATGGGACCTAAGCATGCACCCAAGGACAAAGATTTGATATTTCAATGAATTTATATGCATTGGAGTATGCGCATGTAGTTCATATTTGAAATATGCACATAAATGCATTGAAAACTCAGTAAATGCATAAAAATGTCTAAACGAACCCCGAAAAATCACAAAAATTCACACAACACTCCTGTTGTTCTATGTTGACACGAGAAAAAAACTTGAAAGCAATAAGAGGCAATGGATATCGTTTCGTCCCCAAAGGTGGGACGTTCCCTACCGAAAACCATCATGCTTGTTGTGAGAAGCTCTGGTTTGTGAGAAGCATATACCCAAACCTGCCCCAAATGGGAGAAAATTTGTACCACGGCATGTTGATGCTGCTCCATGATAGCATGCCAAGTCTCGTGAATTTCTTTTGGATTTAATAGAATTTAAAAACCAGGCATCTCACTGTTTTGCTGACAATCAACGGTGCCATGGTGTTTGAAATTCATTCCCATTTCTTGCATGGGACCTAAGCATGCACCCAAGGACAAAGATGTGATTTTTCAATGAATTTATATGCACTGGAGCATGCGCATGTAGTTCAAATTTGCATTATGCACATAAATGCATTGAAAACTCAGTTAATGCATAAAAATGCCCAAACGAACCCTGAAAAATCACACAACACTCCGGTTGTTCTATGTTGACACGTGAAAAAAACTTGAAAGCAATAAGAGGCAATGGATATCGTTTCGTCCCCAAAGGTGGGACGTTCCCTACCGAAAACCATCATGCTTGTTGTGAGAAGCTCTGGTTTGTGAGAAGCATATACCCAAACCTGCCCCAAATGGGACAAAATTTGTACCACGGCATGTTCATGCCGCTCCATGAAAGCATGCCAAGTTTCATGAATTTCAGACGAGTTTTGGATTTACTAGAATTTAAAAACCAGGCATCTCACTGTTTTGCCGGCAATCAACGGTGCGCTGGTGTTTGAAATTCATTTCATTTTCTTGCATGGGACCTAAGCATGCACCCAGGGACATAGATTTTATTTTTCAACGAATTTATATGCACTGGAGCATGCGCATTTAGTTCATATTTGAATTATGCACATAAATGCATTGAAAACTCAGTTAATGCATAAAAATATCCAAACGAACCCTGAAAAATCAAAAAAAATCACACAACACTCCTGTTGTTCTATGTTGACATGAGAAAAAAACTTGAAAGCAATAAGAGGCAATGGATATCGTTTCGTCCCCAAAGGTGGTACGTTCCCTACCGAAAACCATCATGCTTGTTGTGAGAAGCTCCGGTTTGTGAGAAGCATATACCTAAACCTGCCCCAACTGGACAAAATTTGTACCACAGTATGTTGATGCCGCTCCATGATAGCATGCCAAGTTTCATGAATTTCAGACGAGTTTAGGATTTACTAGAATTAAAAAACCAGGCATCTCACTGTTTTGCCGGCAATCAACGGTGCCATGGTGTTTGAAATTCATTCCCATTTCTTGCATGGGACCTAAGCATGCACCCAAGGACAAAGATTTGATTTTTAATGAATTTATATGCATTGGAGCATGCGCATGTAGTTCAAATTTGAATTATGCACATAAATGCATTGAAAACTTAGTAAATGCATAAAAATGTCCAAACGAACCCCGAAAAATCACAAAAATTCACACAACACTCCTGTTGTTCTATGTTGACACGAGAAAAAAAACTTGAAAGCAATAAGAGGCAATGGATATCGTTTCGTCCCCAAAGGTGGGACGTTCCCTACGGAAAACCATCATGCTTGTTGTGAGAAGCTCTGGTTTGTGAGAAGCATATACCCAAACCTGCCCCAAATGGGACAAAATTTGTACCACGGCATGTTCATGCCGCTCCATGAAAGCATGCCAAGTCTCGTGAATTTCTTTTGGATTTAATAGAATTTAAAAACCAGGCACCTCACTGTTTTGCCGACAATCAACGGTGCCATGGTGTTTGAAATTCATTCCCATTTCTTGTATGGGACTTAAGCATGCACCCAAGGACAAAGATTTGATTTTTTAATGAATTTATATGCACTGGAGCATGCGCATGTAGTTCAAAATTGAATTATGCACATAAATGCATTGAAAACTCAGTTAATGCATAAAAATGCCCAAACGAACCCTGAAAAATCACAAAAAATCACACAACACTCCTGTTGTTCTATGTTGACACGTGAAAAAAACTTGAAAGCAATAAGAGGCAATGGATATCATTTCGTCCCCAAAGGTGGGATGTTGCCTACCGAAAACCATCATGCTTGTTGTGAGAAGCTCTGGTTTGTGAGAAGCATATACCCAAACCTGCCCCAAATGGGACAAAATTTGTACCACGGCATGTTCATGCCGCTCCATGAAAGCATGCCAAGTTTCATGAATTTCAGACGAGTATTGGATTTACTAGAATTTAAAAACCAGGCATCTCACTGTTTCGCCGGCAATCAACGGTGTGCTGGTGTTTGAAATTCATTTCATTTTCTTGCATGGGACCTAAACATGCACCCAAGGACATAGATTTTATTTTTCAACGAATTTATATGCACAGGACAATGCGCATTTAGTTCATATTTGAATTATGCACATAAATGCATTGAAAACTCAGTTAATGCATAAAAATGTCCAAACGAACCCTGAAAAATCAGAAAAAATCACACAACACTCCTGTTGTTCTATGTTGACGTGAGAAAAAAACCTTGAAAGCAATAAGAGGCAGTGGATATCATTTCGTCCCCAAAGGTGGTACGTTCCCTACCGAAAACCATAATGCTTGTTGTGAGAAGCTCCGGTTTGTGTGAAGCATATACCCAAACCTGCCCCAAATGGACAAAATTTGTACCATAGTATGTTGATGCCGCTCCATGATAGCATGCCATGTTTCATGAATTTCAGACGAGTTTTGGATTTACTAGAATTAAAAAACCAGGCATCTCACTGTTTTGCCGGCAATCAACGGTGCCATGGTGTTTGAAATTCATTCCCATTTCTTGCATGGGACCTAAGCATGCACCCAAGGACAAAGATTTGATTTTCAATGAATTTATAAGCATTGGAGCATGCGCATGTAGTTCAAATTTGAATTATGCACATAAATGCATTGAAAACTTAGTAAATGTATAAAAATGTCCAAACGAACCCCGAAAAATCACAAAAATTCACACAACACTCCTGTTGTTCTATGTTGACACGAGAAAAAAACTTGAAAGCAATAAGAGGCAATGGATATCGTTTCGTCCCCAAAGGTGGGACGTTCCCTACCGAAAACCATCGTGCTTGTTGTGAGAAGCTCTGGTTTGTGAGAAGCATATACCCAAACCTGCCCCAAATGGGATAAAATTTGTACCACGGCATGTTGATGCCGCTCCATGATAGCATGCCAAGTTTCATGAATTTCAGACGAGTTTTGGATTTACTAGAATTTAAAAACCAGGCATCTCACTGTTTTGCCGGCAATCAACGGTGCGCTGGTGTTTGAAATTCATTTCATTTTCTTGCATGGGACCTAAGCATGCACCCAAGGACATAGATTTTATTTTTCAACGAATTTATATGCACTGGAGCATGCGCATTTAGTTCATATTTGAATTATGCACATAAATGCATTGAAAACTCAGTTAATGCATAAAAATGTCCAAACGAACCCTGAAAAATCAAAAAAAATCACACAACACTCCTGTTGTTCTATGTTGACATGAGAAAAAAACTTGAAAGCAATAAGAGGCAATGGATATCGTTTCCTCCCCAAAGGTGGTACGTTCCCTACCGAAAACCATCATGCTTGTTGTGAGAAGCTCCGGTTTGTGAGAAGCATATACCCAAACCTGCCCCAACTGGACAAAATTTGTACCACAGTATGTTGATGCCGCTCCATGATAGCATGCCAAGTTTCATGAATTTCAGACGAGTTTAGGATTTACTAGAATTAAAAAACCAGGCATCTCACTGTTTTGCCGGCAATCAACGGTGCCATGGTGTTTGAAATTCATTCCCATTTCTTGCATGGGACCTAAGCATGCACCCAAGGACAAAGATTTGATTTTTAATGAATTTATATGCATTGGAGCATGCACATGTAGTTCAAATTTGAATTATGCACATAAATGCATTGAAAACTTAGTAAATGCATAAAAATGTCCAAACGAACCCCGAAAAATCACAAAAATTCACACAACACTCCTGTTGTTCTATGTTGACACGAGAAAAAAAACTTGAAAGCAATAAGAGACAATGGATATCGTTTCGTCCCCAAAGGTGGGACGTTCCCTACGGAAAACCATCATGCTTGTTGTGAGAAGCTCTGGTTTGTGAGAAGCATATACCCAAACCTGCCCCAAATGGGACAAAATTTGTACCACGGCATGTTCATGCCGCTCCATGAAAGCATGCCAAGTCTCGTGAATTTCTTTTGGATTTAATAGAATTTAAAAACCAGGCACCTCACTGTTTTGCCGACAATCAACGGTGCCATGGTGTTTGAAATTCATTCCCATTTCTTGTATGGGACTTAAGCATGCACCCAAGGACAAAGATTTGATTTTTTAATGAATTTATATGCACTGGAGCATGCGCATGTAGTTCAAAATTGAATTATGCACATAAATGCATTGAAAACTCAGTTAATGCATAAAAATGCCCAAACGAACCCTGAAAAATCACAAAAAATCACACAACACTCCTGTTGTTCTATGTTGACACGTGAAAAAAACTTGAAAGCAATAAGAGGCAATGGATATCATTTCGTCCCCAAAGGTGGGATGTTGCCTACCGAAAACCATCATGCTTGTTGTGAGAAGCTCTGGTTTGTGAGAAGCATATACCCAAACCTGCCCCAAATGGGACAAAATTTGTACCACGGCATGTTCATGCCGCTCCATGAAAGCATGCCAAGTTTCATGAATTTCAGACGAGTATTGGATTTACTAGAATTTAAAAACCAGGCATCTCACTGTTTCGCCGGCAATCAACGGTGTGCTGGTGTTTGAAATTCATTTCATTTTCTTGCATGGGACCTAAACATGCACCCAAGGACATAGATTTTATTTTTCAACGAATTTATATGCACAGGACAATGCGCATTTAGTTCATATTTGAATTATGCACATAAATGCATTGAAAACTCAGTTAATGCATAAAAATGTCCAAACGAACCCTGAAAAATCAGAAAAAATCACACAACACTCCTGTTGTTCTATGTTGACGTGAGAAAAAAACCTTGAAAGCAATAAGAGGCAGTGGATATCATTTCGTCCCCAAAGGTGGTACGTTCCCTACCGAAAACCATAATGCTTGTTGTGAGAAGCTCCGGTTTGTGTGAAGCATATACCCAAACCTGCCCCAAATGGACAAAATTTGTACCATAGTATGTTGATGCCGCTCCATGATAGCATGCCATGTTTCATGAATTTCAGACGAGTTTTGGATTTACTAGAATTAAAAAACCAGGCATCTCACTGTTTTGCCGGCAATCAACGGTGCCATGGTGTTTGAAATTCATTCCCATTTCTTGCATGGGACCTAAGCATGCACCCAAGGACAAAGATTTGATTTTCAATGAATTTATAAGCATTGGAGCATGCGCATGTAGTTCAAATTTGAATTATGCACATAAATGCATTGAAAACTTAGTAAATGTATAAAAATGTCCAAACGAACCCCGAAAAATCACAAAAATTCACACAACACTCCTGTTGTTCTATGTTGACACGAGAAAAAAACTTGAAAGCAATAAGAGGCAATGGATATCGTTTCGTCCCCAAAGGTGGGACGTTCCCTACCGAAAACCTTCATGCTTGTTGTGAGAAGCTCTGGTTTGTGAGAAGCATATACCCAAACCTGCCCCAAATGGGATAAAATTTGTACCACGGCATGTTGATGCCGCTCCATGATAGCATGCCAAGTCTCGTGAATTTCTGTTGGATTTAATAGAATTTAAAACCAGGCATCTCACTGTTTTGCCGACAATCAACGGTGCCATGGTGTTTGAAATTCCTTCTCATTTCTTGCATGGGACCTAAGCATGCAGCGAAGGACAAAGATTTGATTTTTCAATGAATTTATATGCACTGGAGCATCCGCATGTAGTTCAAATTTGAATTATGCACATAAATGCATTGAAAACTAAGTTAATGCATAAAAATGGCCAAAGGAACCCCAAAAATTCATAAAAATTCACACAACACTCCTGTTGTTCTATGTTGACACGAGAAAAAGACTTGAAAGCATTAAGAGGCAATGGATATCGTTTCGTCCCCAAACGTGGGACGTTCCCTACCGAAAACCATCATCCTTGTTGTGAGAAGCTCCAGTTTTTGGCAAGCATATACCCAAACCTTCCCCAAAATGGGAAAAAATTTGTACCACGGCAGGTTTATGCCGCTCCATGATAGCATGCCAAGTTTCATGAATTTCAGACGAGTTTTGGATTTACTAAAATTTAAAAAC
>NW_025228243.1:3046-4718 GCF_018294505.1 Triticum aestivum | reverse complement strand
CAATGGATATCGTTTCGTCCCCAAAGGTGGGACGTTCCCTACGGAAAACCATCATGCTTGTTGTGAGAAGCTCTGGTTTGTGAGAAGCATATACCCAAACCTGCCCCAAATGGGACAAAATTTGTACCACGGCATGTTCATGCCGCTCCATGAAAGCATGCCAAGTCTCGTGAATTTCTTTTGGATTTAATAGAATTTAAAAACCAGGCACCTCACTGTTTTGCCGACAATCAACGGTGCCATGGTGTTTGAAATTCATTCCCATTTCTTGTATGGGACTTAAGCATGCACCCAAGGACAAAGATTTGATTTTTTAATGAATTTATATGCACTGGAGCATGCGCATGTAGTTCAAAATTGAATTATGCACATAAATGCATTGAAAACTCAGTTAATGCATAAAAATGCCCAAACGAACCCTGAAAAATCACAAAAAATCACACAACACTCCTGTTGTTCTATGTTGACACGTGAAAAAAACTTGAAAGCAATAAGAGGCAATGGATATCATTTCGTCCCCAAAGGTGGGATGTTGCCTACCGAAAACCATCATGCTTGTTGTGAGAAGCTCTGGTTTGTGAGAAGCATATACCCAAACCTGCCCCAAATGGGACAAAATTTGTACCACGGCATGTTCATGCCGCTCCATGAAAGCATGCCAAGTTTCATGAATTTCAGACGAGTATTGGATTTACTAGAATTTAAAAACCAGGCATCTCACTGTTTCGCCGGCAATCAACGGTGTGCTGGTGTTTGAAATTCATTTCATTTTCTTGCATGGGACCTAAACATGCACCCAAGGACATAGATTTTATTTTTCAACGAATTTATATGCATAGGACAATGCGCATTTAGTTCATATTCGAATTATGCACATAAATGCATTGAAAACTCAGTTAATGCATAAAAATGTCCAAACGAACCCTGAAAAATCAGAAAAAATCACACAACACTCCTGTTGTTCTATGTTGACGTGAGAAAAAAACTTGAAAGCAATAAGAGGCAGTGGATATCATTTCGTCCCCAAAGGTGGTACGTTCCCTACCGAAAACCATAATGCTTGTTGTGAGAAGCTCCGGTTTGTGTGAAGCATATACCCAAACCTGCCCCAAATGGACAAAATTTGTACCATAGTATGTTGATGCCGCTCCATGATAGCATGCCATGTTTCATGAATTTCAGACGAGTTTTGGATTTACTAGAATTAAAAAACCAGGCATCTCACTGTTTTGCCGGCAATCAACGGTGCCATGGTGTTTGAAATTCATTCCCATTTCTTGCATGGGACCTAAGCATGCACCCAAGGACAAAGATTTGATTTTCAATGAATTTATAAGCATTGGAGCATGCGCATGTAGTTCAAATTTGAATTATGCACATAAATGCATTGAAAACTTAGTAAATGTATAAAAATGTCCAAACGAACCCCGAAAAATCACAAAAATTCACACAACACTCCTGTTGTTCTATGTTGACACGAGAAAAAAACTTGAAAGCAATAAGAGGCAATGGATATCGTTTCGTCCCCAAAGGTGGGACGTTCCCTACCGAAAACCATCATGCTTGTTGTGAGAAGCTCTGGTTTGTGAGAAGCATATACCCAAACCTGCCCCAAATGGGATAAAATTTGTACCACGGCATGTTGATGCCGCTCCATGATAGCATGCCAAGT
>NW_025228243.1:0-1927 GCF_018294505.1 Triticum aestivum | reverse complement strand
AGGCATCTCACTGTTTTGCCTGCAATCAACGGTGCGATGGTGTTTGAAATTCATTCCTATTACTTGCGTGGGACCTAAGCATGGAACCAAGGACAAAGATTTGATTTTCAACGAATTTATATGCACTGGAGCATGCGCATGTAGTTCAACTTTGAATTATGCACATAAATGCATTGAAAACTCAGTTAATGCATAAAAATGTCCAAACGAACACCCAAAAATCAAAAAAAATCACACAACACTCCTGTTGTTCTATGTTGACACGAGAAAAAAACTTGAAAGCAATAAGAGGCAATGGATATCGTTTCGTCCCCAAAAATGGCACGTTCCCTACCGAAAACCATCATGGTTGTTGTGAGAAGCATATACCCAAACCTGCCCCAAATGGACAAAATTTGTACCACAGTATGTTGATGCCGCTCCATGATAGCATTCCAAGTTTCATGAATTTCAGACGAGTTTAGGATTTACTAGAATTAAAAAACCAGGCATCTCACTGTTTTGCCGGCAATCAACGGTGCCATGGTGTTTGAAATTCATTCCCATTTCTTGCATGGGACCTAAGCATGCACCCAAGGACAAAGATTTGATTTTTCAATGAATTTATATGCATTGGAGTATGCGCATGTAGTTCAAATTTGAAATATGCACATAAATGCATTGAAAACTCAGTAAATGCATAAAAATGTCTAAACGAACCCCGAAAAATCACAAAAATTCACACAACACTCCTGTTGTTCTATGTTGACACGAGAAAAAAACTTGAAAGCAATAAGAGGCAATGGATATCGTTTCGTCCCCAAAGGTGGGACGTTCCCTACCGAAAACCATCATGCTTGTTGTGAGAAGCTCTGGTTTTCGAGAAGCTTATACCCAAACCTGCCCCAAATGGGACAAAATTTGTACCACGGCTTGTTGATGCTGCTCCATGATAGCATGCCATGTCTCGTGAATTTCATCTGGATTTAATACAATTTAAAAACCAGGCATCTCACTGTTTTGCCGACAATCAACGGTGCCATGGTGTTTGAAATTCATTCCCATTTCTTGCATGGGACCTAAGCATGCACCCAAGGACAAAGATGTGATTTTTCAATGAATTTATATGCACTGGAGCATGCGCATGTAGTTCAAATTTGAATTATGCACATAAATGCATTGAAAACTCAGTTAATGCATAAAAATGCCCAAACGAACCCTGAAAAATCACACAACACTCCTGTTGTTCTATGTTGACACGTGAAAAAAACTTGAAAGCAATAAGAGGCAATGGATATCGTTTCGTCCCCAAAGGTGGGACGTTCCCTACCGAGAACCATCATGCTTGTTGTGAGAAGCTCTGGTTTTTGAGAAGCATATACCCAAACCTGCCCCAAATGGGACAAAATTTGTACCACGACATGTTCATGCCGCTCCATGAAAGCATGCCAAGTTTCATGAATTTCAGACGAGTTTTGGATTTACTAGAATTTAAAAACCAGGCATCTCACTGTTTTGCCGGCAATCAACGGTGCGCTGGTGTTTGAAATTCATTTCATTTTCTTGCATGGGACCTAAGCATGCACCCAAGGACATAGATTTTATTTTTCAACGAATTTATATGCACTGGAGCATGCGCATTTAGTTCATATTTGAATTATGCACATAAATGCATTGAAAACTCAGTTAATGCATAAAAATGTCCAAACGAACCCTGAAAAATCAGAAAAAATCACACAACACTCCTATTGTTCTATGTTGACGTGAGAAAAAAACTTGAAAGCAATAAGAGGCAATGGATATCGTTTCGTCCCCAAAGGTGGTACGTTCCCTACCGAAAACCATCATGCTTGTTGTGAGAAGCTCCGGTTTGTGAGAAGCATATACCCAAACCTGCCCCAAATGGACAAAATTTGTACCACAGTATGTTGATGCCGCTCCATGATAG
>NW_025228242.1:93364-94981 GCF_018294505.1 Triticum aestivum | reverse complement strand
AAGTGCATCCAGTTTTTGCCGTAACCCTCTCTACTTTCTTGCACATGCTATGTGGGTCAAATGATGATACCATGCCAACATTCAACCTTTTCAGAGTTTGTTTGAAATGCTTTTCAATTTCAGGGTCTTATAGCTCAAAATAATTAGTAAATGCATGAAAAATAACAAATGAAGTTAGAAAGGGTTGAAAATTGACGATTTGGCTTTGAATGGTGCATTTTGAGCACAGAAAAACTATGGAGTTCAAATAAGTTAAAAAAATGAAATCCCTTTGTAACCGACGAGTTTCCGTATGAAACCCTGATACTTCGAAAGAGATTGTCCGTTTTGTACACGAAGTGCATCCAGTTTTTGCTGTAAACCTCTCTACTTTCTTGCACATGCTATGTGGGTCAAATGATGATACCATGCCAACTTTCAACCTATTCACAGTTCATTTGAAATGATTTTCAATTTCAGGGTCTTATAGCTCAAAATAATCAGTAAATGCATGAAAAATAACAAATGAAGTCAGAAAGTGTTGAAAATTGATGATGTGGCTTTGCATGGTGCATTTTGAGCACATAAAAACTATGGAGTTCAAATAAGTTCCAAAAAATGAAATCCCTTTGTAACAGACGAGTTTCCGTATGAAACCGTGATACTTCGAAAGAGATTGTCCGTTTTGTACACGAAGTGCATCCAGTTTTTGCCGTCACCCTCTCTACTTTCTTTCACATGATATATGGGACAAATGATGATACCATGCCAACTTTCAACCTTTTCAGAGTTCATTTGAAATGCTTTTCAATTTCAGGGTCTTATAGCTCAAAATAATTAGTAAATGCATGAAAAATAACAAATGAAGTCAGAATGGGTTGAAAATTGATGATGTGGCTTTGAATGGTGCATTTTGAGCACAGAAAAACTATGGAGTTCAAATAAGTTCAAAAAAATGAAATCCCTTTGTAACAAACGAGTTTCCGTATGAAACCCTGATACTTCGAAAGAGATTGTCCGTTTTGTACACGAAGTAAATCCAGTTTTTGCCGTAAACCTCTATATTTTTTGCACATGCTATGTGGGTCAAATGATGATACCATGCCAACTTTCAACCTTTTCAGAGTTCATTTGAAATGCTTTTCAATTTCAGGGTCTTATAGCTCAAAATAATTAGTAAATGCATGAAAAATAAGAAATGAAGTCAGAAAGGGTTCAAAATTGATGATGTGGCTTTGAATGGTGCATTTTGTGCACAGAAAAACTATGGAGTTCAAATAAGTTCAAAAAAATGAAATCCCTTTGTAACCGACGAGTTTGCGTATGAACCCTGATACTTCGAAAGAGATTGTCCGTTTTGTACACGAAGTGCATCCAGTTTTTGCCGTAACCCTCTCTACTTTCTTGCACATGCTATGTGGGTCAAATGATGATACCATGCCAACATTCAACCTTTTCAGAGTTTGTTTGAAATGCTTTTCAATTTCAGGGTCTTGTAGCTCAAAATAATTAGTAAATGCATGAAAAATAACAAATGAAGTCAGAAAGGGTTGAAAATTGACGATTTGGCTTTGAATGGTGCATTTTGAGCACAGAAAAACTACGGAGTTCAAATAAGTTAAAAAAACGAAATCCCTT
>NW_025228242.1:91406-92531 GCF_018294505.1 Triticum aestivum | reverse complement strand
AAGTGCATCCAGTTTTTGCCGTAACCCTCTCTACTTTCTTGCACATGCTATGTGGGTCAAATGATGATACCATGCCAACATTCAACCTTTTCAGAGTTTGTTTGAAATGCTTTTCAATTTCAGGGTCTTATAGCTCAAAATAATTAGTAAATGCATGAAAAATAACAAATGAAGTTAGAAAGGGTTGAAAATTGACGATTTGGCTTTGAATGGTGCATTTTGAGCACAGAAAAACTATGGAGTTCAAATAAGTTAAAAAAATGAAATCCCTTTGTAACCGACGAGTTTCCGTATGAAACCCTGATACTTCGAAAGAGATTGTCCGTTTTGTACACGAAGTGCATCCAGTTTTTGCTGTAAACCTCTCTACTTTCTTGCACATGCTATGTGGGTCAAATGATGATACCATGCCAACTTTCAACCTATTCATAGTTCATTTGAAATGCTTTTCAATTTCAGGGTCTTATAGCTCAAAATAATCAGTAAATGCATGAAAAATAACAAATGAAGTCAGAAAGGGTTGAAAATTGATGATGTGGCTTTGCATGGTGCATTTTGAGCACATAAAAACTATGGAGTTCAAATAAGTTCCAAAAAATGAAATCCCTTTGTAACAGACGAGTTTCCGTATGAAACCCTGATACTTCGAAAGAGATTGTCCGTTTTGTACACGAAGTGCATCCAGTTTTTGCCGTAACCCTCTCTACTTTCTTTCACATGATATATAGGTCAAATGATGATACCATGCAGCCTTTCAACCTTTTCAGAGTTCATTTGAAATGCTTTTCAATTTCAGGGTCTTATAGCTCAAAATAATTAGTAAATGCATGAAAAATAACAAATGAAGTCAGAAAGGGTTGAAAATTGATGATGTGGCTTTGAATGGTGCATCTTGAGCACAGAAAAACTATGGAGTTCAAATAAGTTCAAAAAAATGAAATCCCTTTGTAACAAACGAGTTTCCGTATGAAACCCTGATACTTCGAAAGAGATTGTCCGTTTTGTACACGAAGTGCATCCAGTTTTTCCGTAACCCTCTATATTTTTTGCACATGCTATGTGGGTCAAATGATGATACCATGCCAACTTTCAACCTTTTCAGAGTTCATTTGAAATGCTTTTCAA
>NW_025228242.1:89411-90649 GCF_018294505.1 Triticum aestivum | reverse complement strand
TGTGGCTTTGAATGGTGCATTTTGAGCACGGAAAAACTATGGAGTTCAAATAAGTTCAAAAAAATGAAATCCCTTTGTAACAAACGAGTTTCCGTATGAAACCCTGATACTTCGAAAGAGATTGTCCGTTTTGTACACGGAGTGCATCCAGTTTTTGCCGTAAACCTCTATATTTTTTGCACATGCTATCTGGGTCAAATGATGATACCATGCCAACTTTCAACTTCTCAGAGTTCATTTGAAATGCTTTTCAATTTCAGGGTCTTATAGCTCAAAATAATTAGTAAATGCATGAAAAATAAGAAATGAAGTCAGAAAGGGTTCAAAATTGATGATGTGGCTTTGAATGGTGCATTTTGAGCACAGAAAAACTATGGAGTTCAAATAAGTTCAAAAAAAATGAAATCCCTTTGTAACCGACGAGTTTGCGTATGAACCCTGATACTTCGAAAGAGATTGTCCGTTTTGTACACGAAGTGCATCCAGTTTTTGCCGTAACCCTCTCTACTTTCTTGCACATGCTATGTGGGTCAAATGATGATACCATGCCAACATTCAACCTTTTCAGAGTTTGTTTGAAATGCTTTTCAATTTCAGGGTCTTATAGCTCAAAATAATTAGTAAATGCATGAAAAATAACAAATGAAGTCAGAAAGGGTTGAAAATTGACGATTTGGCTTTGAATGGTGCATTTTGAGCACAGAAAAACTATGGAGTTCAAATAAGTTAAAAAAACGAAATCCCTTTGTAACCGACGAGTTTCCGTATGAAACCCTGATACTTCGAAAGAGATTGTCCGTTTTGTACACGAAGTGCATCCAGTTTTTGCTGTAAACCTCTCTACTTTCTTGCACATGCTATGTGGGTCAAATGATGATACCATGCCAACTTTCAACCTATTCATAGTTCATTTGAAATGCTTTTCAATTTCAGGGTCTTATAGTTCAAAATAATCAGTAAATGCATGAAAAATAACAAATGAAGTCAAAAAGGGTTGAAAATTGATGATGTGGCTTTGCATGGTGCATTTTGAGCACATAAAAACTATGGAGTTCAAATAAGTTCCAAAAAATGAAATCCCTTTGTAACAGACGAGTTTCCGTATGAAACCCTGATACTTCGAAAGAGATTGTCCGTTTTGTACACGAAGTGCATCCAGTTTTTGCCGTAACCCTCTCTACTTTCTTTCACATGATATATGGGTCAAATGATGATACCATGCCAACTTTCAACCTTTT
>NW_025228242.1:88676-89401 GCF_018294505.1 Triticum aestivum | reverse complement strand
TGTAAACCTCTCTACTTTCTTGCACATGCTATGTGGGTCAAATGATGATACCATGCCAACTTTCAACCTATTCACAGTTCATTTGAAATGCTTTTCAATTTCAGGGTCTTATAGCCTAAAATAATCAGTAAATGCATGAAAAATAACAAATGAAGTCAGAAAGGGTTGAAAATTGATGATGTGGCTTTGCATGGTGCATTTTGAGCACATAAAAACTATGGAGTTCAAATAAGTTCCAAAAAATGAAATCCCTTTGTAACAGACGAGTTTCCGTATGAAACCGTGATACTTCGAAAGAGATTGTCCGTTTTGTACACGAAGTGCATCCAGTTTTTGCCGTAACCCTCTCTACTTTCTTTCACATGATATATGAGACAAATGATGATACCATGCCAACTTTCAACCTTTTCAGAGTTCATTTGAAATGCTTTTCAAGTTCAGGGTCTTATAGCTCAAAATAATTAGTAAATGCATGAAAAATAAGAAATGAAGTCAGAAAGGGTTGAAAATTGATGATGTGGCTTCGAATGGTGCATTTTGAGCACAGAAAAACTATGGAGTTCAAATAAGTTCAAAAAAATGAAATCCCTTTGTAACCGAGGAGTTTCCGTATGAAGCCCTGATACTTCGAAAGAGATTGTCCGTTTTGTACACGAAGTGCATCCAGTTTTTGCTGTAAACCTCTCTAATTTCTTGCACATGCTATGTGGGTCAAATGATGATAC
>NW_025228242.1:85130-86084 GCF_018294505.1 Triticum aestivum | reverse complement strand
TGGTGCATCTTGAGCACAGAAAAACTATGGAGTTCAAATAAGTTCAAAAAAATGAAATCCCTTTGTAACAAACGAGTTTCCGTATGAAACCCTGATACTTCGAAAGAGATTGTCCGTTTTGTACACGAAGTGCATCCAGTTTTTGCCGTAACCCTCTATATTTTTTGCACATGCTATGTGGGTCAAATGATGATACCATGCCAACTTTCAACCTTTTCAGAGTTCATTTGAAATGCTTTTCAATTTCAGGGTCTTATAGCTCAAAATAATTAGTAAATGCATGAAAAATAAGAAATGAAGTCAGAAAGGGTTGAAAATTGATGATGTGGCTTCGAATGGTGCATTTTGAGCACAGAAAAACTATGGAGTTCAAATAAGTCCAAAAAATGAAATCCCTTTGTAACAGACGAGTTTCCGTATGAAACCCTGATACTTCGAAAGAGATTGTCCGTTTTGTACACGAAGTGCATCCAGTTTTTGCCGTAACCCTCTCTACTTTCTTGCACATGCTATGTGGGTCAAATGATGATACCATGCCTACTTTCAACCTTTTGAGAGTTCCTTTGAAATGCTTTCCAATTTCAGGGTCTTATAGCTCAAAATAATTAGTAAATGCATGAAAAATATCAAATGAAGTCAGAACGGGTTGAAAATTGACGATTTGGCTTTGAATGGTGCATTTTGAGCACAGAAAAACTATGGAGTTCAAATAAGTTCAAAAAAAATGAAATCCCTTTGTAACCGACGAGTTTCCGTATGAAACCCTGATACTTCGAAAGAGATTGTCCGTTTTGTACACGAAGTGCATCCAGTTTTTGCTGTAAACCTCTCTACTTTCTTGCACATGCTATGTGGGTCAAATGATGATACCATGCCAACTTTCAACCTATTCACAGTTCATTTGAAATGCTTTTCAATTTCAGGGTCTTATAGCTCAAAATAATCAGTAAATGC
>NW_025228242.1:84296-85001 GCF_018294505.1 Triticum aestivum | reverse complement strand
ATACTTCAAAAGAGACTGTCCGTTTTGTACACGATGTGCATCTAGTTTTTGTCGTAACCCTCCCTAGTTTCTTGCACATGCTATGTCGATGAAATGATGATACCATGCCAACTTTGAACCTTTTCAGAGTTCATTTGAAATGCTTTTCAATTTCAGGGTCTTATAGCTCAAAATAATCAGTAAATGCATGAAAAATAACAAATGAAGTAAGAAAGGGTTGAAAATTGATGATGTGGCTTTGAATGGTGCATTTTGAACACAGAAAAAGTCTGGAGTTCAAATAAGTTCAAAAAATGAAATCCCTTTGTAACAGACCAGTTTCCGTATGAAACCCTGATACTTCAAAAGAGACTGTCCGTTTTGTACACGAAGTGCATCTAGTTTTTCTCGTAACCCTCCCTACTTTCCTGCACATTCTATGTGGATGAAATGATGATACCATCCCAACTTTCCACCTTTTCAGAGTTCATTTGAAATGCTTTTCAATTTCAGGGTCTTATAGCTCAAAATAATTAGTAAATGCATGAAAAATAACAAATGAAGTCAGAAAGGGTTGAAAATTGATGATGTGGCTTTGAATGGTGCATTTTGAACACAGAAAAAGTCAGGAGTTCAAATAAGTTCAAAAAATGAAATCCCTTTGTAACAGACGAGTTTCCGTATGAAACCCTGATACTTCAAAAGAGACTGTCCGTTTTTTACACG
>NW_025228242.1:81415-83128 GCF_018294505.1 Triticum aestivum | reverse complement strand
TGGTGCATCTTGAGCACAGAAAAACTATGGAGTTCAAATAAGTTCAAAAAAATGAAATCCCTTTGTAACAAACGAGTTTCCGTATGAAACCCTGATACTTCGAAAGAGATTGTCCGTTTTGTACACGAAGTGCATCCAGTTTTTGCCGTAACCCTCTATATTTTTTGCACATGCTATGTGGGTCAAATGATGATACCATGCCAACTTTCAACCTTTTCAGAGTTCATTTGAAATGCTTTTCAATTTCAGGGTCTTATAGCTCAAAATAATTAGTAAATGCATGAAAAATAACAAATGAAGTCAGAAAGGGTTGAAAATTGATGATGTGGCTTTGAATGGTGCATTTTGTGCACCGAAAAACTATGGAGTTCAAATAAGTTCAAAAAAAATGAAACCCCTTTGTAACAGACGAGTTTCCGTATGAAACCCTGATACTTCGAAAGTGATTGTCCGTTTTGTACACGAAGTGCATCCAGTTTTTGCCGTAACCCTCTCTACATTCTTGCACATGCTATGTGGGTCAAATGATGATACCATGCCTACTTTCAACCTTTTCAGAGTTCATTTGAAATGCTTTCCAATTTCAGGGTATTATAGCTCAAAATAATTAGTAAATGCATGAAAAATAACAAATGAAGTCAGAAAGGGTTGAAAATTGATGATGTGGCTTTGAATGGTGCATTTTGAGCACAGAAAAACTATGGAGTTCAAATAAGTTCAAAAAATTGAAATCTCTTTGTAACAGACAAGTTTCCTTATGAAACCCTGACACTTCGAAAGAGATTGTCCGTTTTGTACACGAAGTGCATCCAGGTTTTGCCGTAACCCTCTCTACTTTCTTGCACATGCTATGTGGGTCAAATGATGATACCATGCCAACTTTCAACCTTTTCATAGTTCATTTGAAATGATTTTCAATTTCAGGGTCTTATAGCTCAAAATAACCAGTAAATGCATGAAAAATAACAAATGAAGTCAGAAAGGGTTGAAAATTGATGATGTGGCTTTAATGGTGCATTTTGAGCACAGAAAAACTATGGAGTTAAATAAGTAAAAAAAATGAAATTTCTTTGTAACAGACAAGTTTCCGTATGAAACCGTGATACTTCGAAAGAGATTGTCCGTTTTGTACACGAAGTGCATCCAGTTTTTGCCGTAACCCTCTCTACTTTCTTGCACATGCTATGTGGGTCAAATGATGATACCATGCCAACTTTCAACCTTTTCAGAGTTCATTTGAAATGCTTTCCAATTTCAGGGTATTATAGCTCAAAATAATTAGTAAATGCATGAAAAATTACAAATGAAGTCAAAAAGGGTTGAAAATTGATGATGTGGCTTTGAATGGTGCATTTTGAGCACAGAAAAACTATGGAGTTCAAATAAGTTCAAAAAATTGAAATCTCTTTGTAACAGACAAGTTTCCTTATGAAACCCTGATACTTCGAAAGAGATTGTCCGTTTTGTACACGAAGTGCATCCAGGTTTTGCTGTAACCCTCTCTACTTTCTTGCACATGCTATGTGGGTCAAATGATGATACCATGCCAACTTTCAACCTTTTCATAGTTCATTTGAAATGCTTTTCAATTTCAGGGTCTTATAGCTCAAAATAATCAGTAAATGCATGAAATATAACAAATGAAGTCAGAAAGGGTTGAAAATTGATGATGTGGCTTTAATGGTGCATTTTGAGCACAGAAAAACTATGGAG
>NW_025228242.1:77565-80735 GCF_018294505.1 Triticum aestivum | reverse complement strand
TGAAAAATTACAAATGAAGTCAGAAAGGGTTGAAAATTGATGATGTGGCTTTGAATGGTGCATTTTGTGCACAGAAAAACTATGGTGTTCAAATAATTTCAAAAAAAATGAAACCCTTTGTAATAGACGAGTTTCCGTATGAAACCCTGATACTTCGAAAGAGATTGTCCGTTTTGTACACGAAGTGCATCCACTTTTTGCCGTAACCCTCTCTACATTCTTGCACATGCTATGTGGGTCAAATGATGATACCATGCCAACTTTCAACCTTTTCAGAGTTCATTTGAAATGCTTTCCAATTTCAGGGTCTTATAGCTCAAAATAATCAGTAAATGCATGAAAAATAACAAATGAAGTTAGAAAGGGTTGAAAATTGATGATGTGGCTTTGAGTGGTGCATTGTGACGCCCCCGATTTGACCGTACACTACTCATGCACGCAAATGTGTACGATCACGATCCGGGACTCACGGGAAGATATCACAACACAACTCTAAAACATAAATAAGTCATACAAGCATTATAATACAAGCCAGGGGCCTCGAGGGCTCGAATACAAGTGCTCGATCACAGACGAGTCAGTGGAAGCAACAATATCTGAGTACAGACATAAGTTAAACAAGTTTGCCTTAAGAAGGCTAGCACAAAGGTAGCAACGATCGAAAAGGCAAGGCCTCCTGCCTGGGACCTCCTAACTACTCCTGGTCGTCGTCAACGGCCTGCACGTAGTAGTAGGCACCTCCAGTGCCGTAGGTGTCGTCGTCGACGGTGGCGTCTGGCTCCTGAACTCCGACATCTGATTGCGACAATCCGGTATAGAAAGGGGAAAAGAGGGCGAAAAGCAACCGTGAGTACTCATCCAAAGTACTCGCAAGCAAGGAGCTACACTACCTATGCATGGGTATATGTGTAAAGAGGCATATCAGTGGACTGAACTGCAGAATGCCGGAATAAGAGGGGGATAGCTAGTCCTGTCGAAGACTACGCTTCTGGACATCTCCATCTTACAGCATGTAGAAGAGAGTAGATTGAAGTCCTCCAAGTAGCATCGCATAGCATAATCCTACCCGGTAATCCCCTCCTCGTCGCCCTGTTAGAGAGCGATCACCGGGTTGTATCTGGCACTTGGAAGGGTGTATTTTATTCAGTATCCAGTTCTAGTTGTCATAAGCTCGAGGTACAACTCCGGGACGTCCTTTTACCGAGGGACACGGCTATTCGAATAGATAAACTTCCCTGCAGGGGTGCACCACATAACCCAACACGCTCGATCCCAATTGGCCGGACACACTTTCCTGGGTCATGCCCGGCCTCGTAAGATCAACACGTCGCAGCCCCACCTAGGCTCAACAGAGAGGTCAGCACGCCGGTCTAAACCTATGCGCGCAGGGGTCTGGGCCCATCGCCCTATGCACACCTGCACGTTGCGAACGCGGCCGCGAGCAGACCTAGCAACCCACACGATCACGGCGGTTACGTCAAAGCGGTCCAACACGACACGCGCCACTCAGTCGCTGACGTCAAGAAGGCTTCAGCTGATACCACGACGTCGGGATACCCATAACTACTCCCACGTAGATGGTTAGTGCGTATAGACCAAATGGCCAGACTCAGATCAAATACCAAGATCTCGTTAAGCGTGTTAAGTATCCGCGAACGCCGACCAGGGCCAGGCCCACCTCTTACCTAGGCGGTCTCAACCCGCCCTGTCGCTCCGCCACAAAGATCCACTTGCGGGTACTCCTACGAGCCGACCCGACTTTAGTCATCACATGTGTCATGTATATGGTATATAAGTATATACCCGCGATCACCGCCCAGGTGATCACGGCCCGATAGTGTAGCATAGCAGACGGACAAGAATGTAGGGCCACTGATGGAAATCTAGCATCCTATACTAAGCATGTAGGATTGCAGCTAAAGGTAACAACAGTAGTTAGCAAGGATAGGCTATGCATCAGAATAGGATATCGAAAGTAGTAACATGCTACACTACTCTAATGCAAGTAGTAGAGAGTAGAGTAGGCGATATCTGGTGATCAAGGGGGGGGCTTGCCTGGTTGCTCTGGCAAGTAGGAGGGGTCGTCGACTCCGTAGTCGAACTGGGCAGCAGCAGTGTCGGTCTCGTAGTCTACCGGAGAGAAGAGGGGGAAGAAACAGTAAATACAAGGCAAACATAAGCATGACGATGCGTGACATGACAGTGAGCGGTGCTAGGGGTGTCCTAACGCGACAGTAGGTGGTACCGGTGAAGGGGGGGAACATCCGGGAGGTATTCCCGATGTTTCACGTTTTCGGACAGACGGACCGGAGGGGGAAAGTTTCTAGTTCGATAGGTTAGGGAGGTGTGGTGGACGAACGGACTGCGTATTCGGATTCGTCTCGTCGTGCTGAGCAACTTTCATATAGAAAACATTTTCATCCGAGTTACGGTTTAAAAGATATGAATTTTCAAAGTTTATTTGAATTTCTGGAATTATTTAATTAACAGAAAAAGGGATATGACGTCAGCATGACGTAGGAGTGACGTCAGCGGTCAACAGTCCGGGTTGACTGGTCAAACTGACAAGGTGGACCCACCTGTCATAGACAGTGGGTTAACAGAGGATTAAACTAATTAGTTTTTAGTTAATTAACTACTGGGCCCACCTGTCAGTGAGAGATTAATTAAACTAATTATTTTTATTTATAAAACATTTTCTTTTTTAATTTTTGCGGCGGGGCCCGCATGTCAGTGACTGGGCCTGCCCAGTCAGCAGTTGACTGGGTCAACCCAGTCAACTGGGGCCCGTGGGGGCCACTGGCAGGGACACTGGGGGAGGGGCCAGGCCAGCCACGTCGGCGGCCGGCGCCGGCGCAACTCCGGCGACCAAAACCGCGGCGGTCCCTCGCCGGAGTTGGCCGGAATCGCGCTACGGGGCTCGGGGAGGAACGGGGCTAGGTCCATTCGAAAGAACTCGCAGCGCCGCATCCAGTGGTGGCCGGGGCTTCGCCGGACTTGGCCGGAATTGGCGCCGGCGAGCGGCGGAGGCGGCGGCGCGCACGGGTGCTCGACGGAGACATGGCTACGGCGAGCTATCGAAAAAGCGGAGGGGCTGGGGGGGCATCTACAAACGGCGGGGAGTGTAACGGGCTTGACCCCGTGACCATTTGGTCACCGGAGACCCGCCG
>NW_025228242.1:69592-77368 GCF_018294505.1 Triticum aestivum | reverse complement strand
GGGCGAGCTAGCGGAGAGGGGAAGGAGGTAGAGGAGCTCACCGCGCGGCTGTAGGGGGACGGCAGCGTGCTCGGGGAGGCTCGTCGGAGGCGAAACGGGGCGGCGATCGACGGCGGCCGTGCGGGGAAGACGAGCTCGGTGTGCTCGTTCTAGGGGCTCCGGTCTCCAACGGGATGCACCAGACGATGCAGCGGGCGACGGCGGTCCTTGGAGACACCTTGGGGCGGCGAGGTGGGTACGGTGGCCGTGTGAACGACGGTGAACGGCGGCGAGCGCGTCGGGCATGGGGAAGAGGAGAGCGGCGCGGATCCGGGGGAGAGGCGCAGAGGCCGAGGGAGTGAGCGGGGTGAGTGGGAGAGAGGCCCGAGGGAGCGGGGGCTGCTGGCGCCCTTATCCTCTCGCGGGGTTCACCGCCGGCGAGGGGGGTCCGGCGGCGACCAGCCTCCTGTAGCGACGGGGTCGGGGGAACAGAGACCCGACCGGGGAGGGGGAGTGGGCCGGCTAGGGTGGGTCGACGGCCAGCTGGGCCGAGGCCCAGCGGGGAGGGGGGTCTTTTCCCTTTTTCCTTTTTTTTTCTTTCTGGGATCTGTTTTCTGTTTTCCTTTTATTTGTTTATTTCCTTTTTTGTTTTATTTCATTTAAAAGTATTTAGACATTTTATAAAAATGTGATTTCTCCACCATAATTACCAGTGTATTATTTAGAACCCACTGAACATTTTTGTTTGAATTTTTGAAAATTTTATTTTTCACTTTATGGAGGTTCAGCTTCCTGAATTCCTCAACAAGCGAGGGCTGAACTTTGTGAACCTGAAGGTGGTTGCAGTAAGACTTGCGGCTCAAGGCATCAGCCATTACATTAGCCTTGCCTGGCGTATAGGAAATACCCAAGTCAAAGTCTGCAACAAGCTCCATCCATCTCTGCTGACGGAGGTTCAGATCTGGTTGAGTAAACAGATACTTCAGACTTTGGTGGTCGGTGAAGATCTCGCAACGATTACCGAGAAGGTAATGTCGCCACTGCTTCAGCGCATGAATGACAGCAGCAAGTTCGAGGTCGTGAACTGGGTAGTTCTCTTCGTGAGGGCGCAATTGTCGAGAGGCATAAGCAATCACTTTGCGGTCTTGCATTAGGACACAGCCTAATCCTTGACGGGAAGCGTCGCAGTAAATGACGAAGTCCTTCTTAGTATCAGGTGGAGCTAGAACTGGAGCAGAAGTCAACTTGTCTTTGAGTGCCTGGAAACTTTCCTGACATTTGTCTGTCCATTGGAACTTGACACCCTTATGCAACAGGTTAGTCAGAGGCCTGGCGATCTTAGAGAAGTTCTCGACGAATCGACGGCAATAGCTGGCGAGACCGAGAAAACTTCTGACTTGCTTAACGTTCTTGGGAGGAGTCCAATCAAGAATAGCTTGAACTCGTTCAGGGTTGACGGCAATACCATCCTTAGAGATGACATGCCCAAGATAGGTTACTTCGGGTAGCCAGAATTCACATTTAGAGAACTTGGCATATAGTTGATGTTCTCGTAGCTTTTCCAGCACAAGACGAAGATGTTCAGCATGTTCTTCTTCGTTCTTGGAAAATATCAGGATATCATCCAGATAAACCACGACGAACTTGTCGAGGTAATCCATGAATATGTAGTTCATCAGACGAGAGAAGGTGGCTGGAGCATTGGTTAAACCGAAAGACATGACGGTGTACTCGTATGAACCATAGCGAGTCACGAAGGCGGTCTTTGGGATATCCTCTTCGCGAACACGGATCTGGTGGTAGCCCAACCTCAAGTCGAGCTTAGAGAACACTGACGAACCCGCCAGTTGATCATACAGATCATTGATCCGAGGAAGAGGGTATTTATTCTGAATGGTAGCTTGGTTTATAGGACGGTAGTCTTGAACTAATCGGTTTGTCCCATCCTTCTTCTTGACAAAGAGAGAAGGTGCTACCCAAGGAGAGCAACTTGGGCGAATGAATCCTTTGCGAAGAGACTTGTCGATTTCCTCCTTAAGCTCAAGGAGTTCATGCGGCGGCATTTTGTAGGGTCGCTTGGCTATAGGAGTGGTGCCTGGTTTCAAGTCGATGATGAATTTGACAGCTCTAGCAGGGGGAATCCCTGGAAGTTCTTCAGGGAAGACGTCGAGGAATTCACGCACGACGGGAATGTTTTCAATGCCCTCGAGTGGTGCAGCGTTCAATGCATTCAATGCATAGAGCCTTGCCTCGGCATTTTGCACCAGATGGGCTTGGTAAGTAACTATCTCATCTGAAGGGTGTAGCAGATGGACGGTCTTAGTGGTGCAAACGATTGAAGCAGTATGCGCTTTTAACCAATTCATTCCCAGAATGAGATCAATGCTACAGGACTTCAGTACGATGGGACAGACAAGAAATTCCAGTCCTTCAATTTCAACAGTAACATCGCGACTAACCATAGAGGTTTGGCATTGGCCCGCAGGGGTGTGTACCACTAGCGGAGTGTTTATCTCTTCGTAATGAATGCCATGCAGGAATGCAAATTCTGCTGATATGAATGAATGGGATGCTCCTGTATCAAATAAAACGGATGCTGGTACTGAATTTACGAGGAGTGTACCCATCACAGTAGCAGGCTGGTCTTGAGCTTCGCTGAGATCAACGTGGTTGGCATGAGCGCGACCATGAGACTTAGCATTGTTGTTGCGGGGCTGGTTGTTACCACGGCCAGCTGCTGGAAGGGCCAGTTGATTCTGGTTCTGATAGCAGTTCCTGGCAAAGTGACCCGGTTGACCACACTTGAAGCACAGACCATTATCGGGAGTGGGAACAGGAGCCCCAGGTGGGGGAGCTGGTAGCTTTGACTGCCTAGATGGTGGAGGAGGCAGACGCGGTGCAGCATAAGATTTCCTGGGAGCAGGTGCATTTGGACGATACATGCTGTTCGGGATCCATATCTTACGCTTCTGTGAGGGCGAGCCCGAAGATGAGCCCGTGTCACGGTTGCGCCTCTGAGAGCTCTGGTATTCCTGCAGACCGGTCTCGACATTGATGGCCTTATTCACCAAGGTGGCGAAATCGGTGAAGTCATGCACTAGAAGTGCGAGCTTGATGTCAGCTTGAAGGCCATCACGGAACTTCTCCTGTCTGCGTGCATCACTTGCAATGTCTTCTTCAGCATAGCGGGACAAGTCCAGAAACTCCCGCTGATAAGCTTCAACAGTTTTTGTTGCCTTGGGTGAGGTTGCGGAACTCACGCTTCTTCCGGTCCATGACTCCCTGAGGAATGAAGCAGGCACGGAAAGCAGCTTGGAAGTCTGGCCAGGTGATGATTGTTCCAGCTGGCAGAGTACGCCTGTGGCTGTCCCACCATTGAGCTGCGGGTCCCTTCAAGAAGAAGGAAGCAAAATTGACATATCTGGCAGGGGCTACATCAGCAGACTCCATCTCATAGGTGATGTCACGGAGCCAGTCATCAGCATCCAAGGGCTGAGTTGAGCTGCGGTAGATGGTTGGGTTGAGGCGTATGAAATCTTGAAGAGTCACTTGGGCTGGCTGCTGGTTCATATTGGGGCGAGGAAACTGAGCCATCATATTTTCCATGAATTGGCGGTTCAGTTCAAACTGTTGGATCATACCAGCCATGTACTCAGGTGGTGGTGGGGCATCGCCACCACGACCACGACCACCTGGTCTAACCATCCTGCTAATATATAACAGGGGTAGTTCAGCATTGAGAAAATTTGCAATGACAAGAATCATTCATGATGAAACATGCATAATTGAAAGGAGCACGATAGCTACTACATAGTAGTCGGCATAACTTATAAAAGGGGTCATGCATAGAGTTCAGTACACAGTCTAAGACAACATAGGCGGCACACAGGCTCGCGGCGAATGCATCTAACACTACAAGCAAGCCTACATCAGTCCCAAGAGGTACTGTGGAGGTAATCGTAGCCCGACAGCTGGTAGTGAGGCAACGGATAGCCCTCCACGTCAGCAGACTGGGGGCCGCGGATACTCAGGTGTAGAGCCCGACGCTCAGGTGGCAGAAGAGGACCAAGTGCGGGAGAGTAGCCTCCCACCTCTGGCCAACCGACACCGTGGGGCATCACGGTCCTGGCTGGGTAGATCGCAGAACGCGGTACCTGTCCAGACCGGACAAAGGGGTGCAGCAGCGTCAGAGCACGGTAAAGGTGCTGACGGGTGGTGTACATCTCGTGGCGAAGAGCTCGGTTAGCTCGATCCAGCCCATCAGCATGCAGAACCAGGTGCTGATGGTAGAAGGGCTCCCGGGTGACAGTGGAGTAGGCAGCAGTATAGTATCCCTCCACACCAACATCAGAGGCGATAGCAATGTGCCTGAAAGGGGAGGTGTCCAACTCCCGATACTCTCCACGAAGACGTGTCAGAGCAGCATAGGCTGCATCGTGGACAGCCATATCGATGGTCACACCAACACCATGTGCGGTGTGCAGCACAGTAGTGGAGTCGTACTCCCGAGAGTAGAGGTGGACGATGGCACGGTACTGCTCCTGGTTAAAGTCCTGGTACTCCTCGTAGACGGTGTACTCAGGGTGCCAGCGATAACCCAGATAGGTCATCATCTCAGCTAGCACCGCAGGTGATCCCGAGGCACCAATGGCCATCGTGTGGCGAACAACCTGCCTCGTGGGTTCCATCTGAAAGCAAAGACGTTTCAAAGGAGTCAAATGACAGTGTGTGAATTGATCAAAATACTATTCTGAGAAACAACTATGGCTTATCCAACTTTGGGGTGAACGCGGTCACGGGATCCTAGTGTTAGAGTTAGTAAATTCGTTTACCCCGAGTAGAAGAGAGTTCAGAGTCACAGAGTAAAGGTCGAGGAGTAAAAGATCCTAGTACCACCCAATGGCGACGTGGGCCCGTAAGACACACAGCCATGTTAGTAAAAGTTTTTGTAATGTCTAGACTTGACTTCGGCCAAGGAGTGTGGAAGGGGAGTTCCTACAGGCAGTCGGCTCTGATACCAACTTGTGACGCCCCCGATTTGACCGTACACTACTCATGCACGCAAATGTGTACGATCACGATCCGGGACTCACGGGAAGATATCACAACACAACTCTAAAACATAAATAAGTCATACAAGCATTATAATACAAGCCAGGGGCCTCGAGGGCTCGAATACAAGTGCTCGATCACAGACGAGTCAGCGGAAGCAACAATATCTGAGTACAGACATAAGTTAAACAAGTTTGCCTTAAGAAGGCTAGCACAAAGGTAGCAACGATCGAAAAGGCAAGGCCTCCTGCCTGGGACCTCCTAACTACTCCTGGTCGTCGTCAACGGCCTGCACGTAGTAGTAGGCACCTCCAGTGCCGTAGGTGTCGTCGTCGACGGCGGCGTCTGGCTCCTGAACTCCGACATCTGATTGCGACAATCCAGTATAGAAAGGGGAAAAGAGGGAGAAAAGCAACCGTGAGTACTCATCCAAAGTACTCGCAAGCAAGGAGCTACACTACCTATGCATGGGTATATGTGTAAAGAGGCATATCAGTGGACTGAACTGCAGAATGCCGGAATAAGAGGGGGATAGCTAGTCCTGTCGAAGACTACGCTTCTGGACATCTCCATCTTGCAGCATGTAGAAGAGAGTAGATTGAAGTCCTCCAAGTAGCATCGCATAGCATAATCCTACCCGGTAATCCCCTCCTCGTCGCCCTGTTAGAGAGCGATCACCGGGTTGTATCTGGCACTTGGAAGGGTGTATTTTATTCAGTATCCAGTTCTAGTTCTCATAAGCTCGAGGTACAACTCCGGGTCGTCCTTTTACCGAGGGACACGACTATTCGAATAGATAAACTTCCCTGCAGGGGTGCACCACATAACCCAACACGCTCGATCCCAATTGGCCGGACACACTTTCCTGGGTCATGCCCGGCCTCGTAAGATCAACACGTCGCAGCCCCACCTAGGCTCAACAGAGAGGTCAGCACGCCGGTCTAAACCTATGCGCGCAGGGGTCTGGGCCCATCGCCCTATGCACACCTGCACGTTGCGAACGCGGCCGGGAGCAGACCTAGCAACCCACACGATCACGGCGGTTACGTCAAAGCGGTCCAACACGGCGCGCGCCACTCAGTCGCTGACGTCAAGAAGGCTTCGGCTGATACCACGACGTCGGGATACCCATAACTACTCCCACGTAGATGGTTAGTGCGTATAGACCAAATGGCCAGACTCAGATCAAATACGAAGATCTCGTTAAGCGTGTTAAGTATCCGCGAACGCCGACCAGGGCCAGGCCCACCTCTTACCTAGGCGGTCTCAACCCGCCCTGTCGCTCCGCCACAAAGATCCACTTGCGGGTACTCCTACGAGCCGACCCGACTTTAGTCATCACATGTGTCATGTATATGGTATATAAGTATATACCCGCGATCACCGCCCAGGTGATCATGGCCCGATAGTGTAGCACAGCAGACGGACAAGAATGTAGGGCCACTGATGGAAATCTAGCATCCTATACTAAGCATGTAGGATTGCAGGTAAAGGTAACAACAGTAGTTAGCAAGGATAGGCTATGCATCAGAATAGGATATCGAAAGTAGTAACATGCTACACTACTCTAATGCAAGTAGTAGAGAGTAGAGTAGGCGATATCTGGTGATCAAGGGGGGGGGGGCTTGCCTGGTTGCTCTGGCAAGTAGGTGGGGTCGTCGACTCCGTAGTCGAACTGGGCAGCAGCAGTGTCGGTCTCGTAGTCTACCGGAGAGAAGAGGGGGAAGAAACAGTAAATACAAGGCAAACATAAGCATGACGATGCGTGACATGACAGTGAGCGGTGCTAGGGGTGTCCTAACGCGACAGTAGGTGGTTCCGGTGAAGGGGGGGGAACATCCGGGAGGTATTCTCGATGTTTCACGTTTTCGGACAGACGGACCGGAGGGGGAAAGTTGCTAGTTCGATAGGTTAGGGAGGTGTTGTGGACGAACGGACTGCGTATTCGGATTCGTCTCGTCGTGCTGAGCAACTTTCATATAGAAAACATTTTCATCCGAGTTACGGTTTAAAAGATATGAATTTTCAAAGTTTATTTGAATTTCTGGAATTATTTAATTAACGGAAAAAGGGATATGACGTCAGCATGACGTAGGAGTGACGTCAGCGGTCAACAGTCCAGGTTGACTGGTCAAACTGACAAGGGGGACCCACCTGTCATAGACAGTGGGTTAACAGAGGATTAAACTAATTAGTTTTTAGTTAATTAACTACTGGGCCCACCTGTCAGTGAGAGATTAATTAAACTAATTATTTTTATTTATAAAACATTTTCTTTTTTAATTTTTGCGGCGGGGCCCACATGTCAGTGACTGGGCCTGCCCAGTCAGCAGTTCACTGGGTCAACCCAGTCAACTGGGGTCCGTGGGGGCCACTGGCAGGGACACTGGGGGTGGGGCCAGGCCAGCCACGTCGGCGGCCGGCGCCGGCGCAACTCCGGCGACCAAAACCACGGCGGTCCCTCGCCGGAGTTGGCCGGAATCGCGCTACGGGGCTCGGGGAGGAACGGGGCTAGGCCCATTCGAAAGAACTCGCAGCGCCGCATCCAGTGGTGGCCGGGGCTTCGCCGGACTTGGCCGGAATCGGCGCCGGCGAGCGGCGGAGGCGGCGGCGCGCACGGGTGCTCGACGGAGACATGGCTACGGCGAGCTATCGAAAAAGCGGAGGGGCTGGGGGGCATCTACAAACGGCGGGGAGTGTAACGGGCTTGACCCCGTGACCATTTGGTCACCGGAGACCCGCCGG
>NW_025228242.1:64896-69235 GCF_018294505.1 Triticum aestivum | reverse complement strand
CGGCGTTCGGGCGCGCGTGGGGGGGGGGCAGTTACGGAGCGCGGGCGAGGTAGCGGAGAGGGGGAGGAGGTAGAGGAGCTCACCGCGCGGCTGTAGGGGGACGGCAGCGTGCTCGGGGAGGCTCGTCGGAGGCGAAACGGGGCGGCGATCGACGGCGGCCGTGCGGGGAAGACGAGCTCGGTGTGCTCGCTGTAGGGGCTCCGGTCTCCAACGGGATGCACCAGACGATGCAGCGGGCGACGGCGGTCCTTGGAGACACCTTGGGGCGGTGAGGTGGGTACGGTGGCCGTGTGAACGACGGTGAACGGCGGCGAGCGCGTCGGGCATGGGGAAGAGGAGAGCGGCGCGGATCCGGGGGAGAGGCGCAGAGGCCGAGGGAGTGAGCGGGGTGAGTGGGAGAGAGGCCCGAGGGAGCGGGGGCCGCTGGCGCCCTTATCCTCTCGCGGGGTTCACCGCCGGCGAGGGGGGTCCGGCGGCGACCAGCCTCCTGTAGCGACGGGGTCGGGGGAACAGAGACCCGACCGGGGAGGGGGAGTGGGCCGGCTAGGGTGGGTCGACGGCCAGCTGGGCCGAGGCCCAGCGGGGAGGGGGGTCTTTTCCCTTTTTCCTTTTTTTTTCTTTCTGGGATCTGCTTTCTGTTTTCCTTTTATTTGTTTATTTCCTTTTTTGTTTTATTTCATTTAAAAGTATTTAGACATTTTATAAAAATGTGATTTCTCCACCATAATTACCAGTGTATTATTTAGAACCCACTGAACATTTTTGTTTGAATTTTTGAAAACTTTTATTTTTCACTTTAATTATATTTGAAGTTTGAACTAGGAGTTAGAAAGGAAGGTGATTCAAATGTGATCAAGCCCTGTTTAGCAACATGATTAGCTTAATCACAGGGAGTTCTGTAGCATGATTCCCAGGGTGTTACATGCATTTTGAGCACAGAAAAACTATGGAGTTCAAATAAGTTCAAAAAATTGAAATCTCTTTGTAACAGACAAATTTCCGTATGAAACCCTGATACTTCGAAAGAGATTGTCTGTTTTGTACACGAAGTGGATCCAGGTTTTGCCGTAACCCTCTCTAATTCTTGCACATGCAATGTGGGTCAAATGATGATACCATGCCAACTTTCAACCTTTTCATAGTTCATTTGAAATGCTTTTCAATTTCAGGGTCTTATAGCTGAAAATAACCAGTAAATGCATGAAAAATAACAAATGAAGTCAGAAAGGGTTGAAAATTGATGATGTGGCTTTAATGGTGCATTTTGAGCATAGAAAAACTATGGAGTTCAAATAAGTTTAAAAAAATGAAATTCCTTTGTAACAGACAAGTTTCCGTATGAAACCCTGATACTTCGAAAGAGATTGTCCGTTTTGTACACGAAGTGCATCCAGTTTTTGCCGTAACCCTCTCTACTTTCTTGCACATGCTATGTGGGTCAAATGATGATACCATGCCAACTTTCAACCTTTTCAGAGTTCATTTGAAATGCTTTTCAATTTCAGGGTCTTATAGCTCAAAATAATTAGTAAATGCATGAAAAATAACAAATGAAGTCAGAAAGGGTTGAAAATTGATGATGTGGCTTTGAATGGTGCATTTTGAGCACAGAAAAACTATGGAGTTCAAATAAGTTCAAAAAAATGAAACCCCTTTGTAAGAGACGAGTTTCTTTATGAAACCCTGATACTTCGAAAGAGATTGTCCGTTTTGTACACGAAGTGCATCCAGTTTTTGCCGTAACCCTCTCTACATTCTTGCACATGCTATGTGGGTCAAATGATGATACCATGCCAACTTTCAACCTTTTCAGAGTTCATTTGAAATGCTTTCCAATTTCAGGGTCTTATAGCTCAAAATAATCAGTAAATGCATGAAAAATAACAAATGAAGTCAGAAAGGGTTGAAAATTAATGATGTGGCTTTGAATGGTGCATTTTGAGCATAGAAAAACTATGGAGTTCATATAAGTTCAAAAAAATTGAAATCCCTTTGTAACAGACAAGGATCCGTATGAAACCCTGATACTTCGAAAGAGATTGTCCGTTTTGTACACGAAGTGCATCCAGTTTTTGCCGTAACCGTCTCTACTTTCTTGCACATGCTATGTGGGTCAAATGATGATACCATGCCAACTTTCAACCTTTTCAGAGTTCATTTGAAATGCTTTCCAATTTCAGGGTCTTATAGCTCAAAATAATCAGTAAATGCATGAAAAATAACAAATGAAGTCAGAAAGGGTTGAAAATTGATGATGTGGCTTTGAATGGTGCATTTTGAGCACAGAAAAACTATGGAGTTCAAATAAGTTCAAAAAAATGAAACCCCTTTGTAACAGACGAGTTTCCGTATGAAACCCTGATACTTCGAAAGAGATTGTCCGTTTTGTACACGAAGTGCATCCAGTTTTTGCCGTAACCCTCTCTACATTCTTGCACATGCTATGTGGGTCAAATGATGATACCATGCCAACTTTCAACCTTTTCAGAGTTCATTTGAAATGCTTTCCAATTTCAGGGTCTTATAGCTCAAAATAATCAGTAAATGCATGAAAAATAACAAATGAAGTCAGAAAGGGTTGAAAATTGATGATGTGGCTTTGAATGGTGCATTTTGAGCACAGAAAAACTATGGAGTTCAAATAAGTTCAAAAAATTGAAATCTCTTTGTAACAGACAAGTTTCCGTATGAAACCCTGATACTTCGAAAGAGATTTTCCGTTTTGTACACGAAGTGCATCCAGGTTTTGCCGTAACCCTCTATACTTTCTTGCACATGCTATGTGGGTCAAATGATGATACCATGCCAACTTTCAACCTTTTCAGAGTTCATTTGAAATGCTTTTCGATTTCAGGGTCTTATAGCTCAAAATAATTAGTAAATGCATGAAAAATAACAAATGAAGTCAGAAAGGGTTGAAAATTGATGATGTGGCTTTGCATGGTGCATTTTGAGCACATAAAAACTAAGGAGTTCAAATGAGTTAAAAAAAATGAAATCCCTTTGTAACAGATGAGTTTCCGTATGAAACCCTGATACTTCGAAAGAGATTGTCCGTTTTGTACATGAAGTGCATCCAGTTTTTGCCGTAACCCTCTCTACTTTCTTTCACATGATATGTGGGTCAAATGATGATACCATGCCAACTTTCAACCTTTTCAAAGTTCATTTGAAATGCTTTTCAATTTGAGGGTCTTATAGCTCAAAATAACCAGTAAATGCATGAAAAAGAACAAATGAAGTCAGAATAGGTTGAAAATTGATGATGTGGCTTTGCATGGTGCATTTTGAGCATAGAAAAACTATGGAGTTCAAATAAGTTCAAAAAAATGAAATCCCTTTGTAACAGACAAGTTTTGTATCAAACCCTGATACTTCGATAGAGGTTGTCCGTTTTGTACATTAAGTGCATCCAGTTTTTGCCGTAACCCTCTCTACTTTCATGCACATGCTATGTGGGTCAAATGATGATACCATGCCAAGTTTCAACCTTTTCAGAGTTCATTTGAAATGCTTTTCAATTTCAGGGTCTTATAGCTCAAAATAATTAGTAAATGCATGAAAAATAACAAATGAAGTCAGAAAGGGTTGAAATATGATGATGTGGCTTTGAATGGTGCATTTTGAGCACAGAAAAACTATGGAGTTCAAATAAGTTCAAAAAAATGAAATCCCTTTGTAACAAACGAGTTTCCGTATGAAACCCTGATACTTCGAAAGAGATTATCCGTTTTGTACACGAAGTGCATCCAGTTTTTGCCGTAACCCTCTCTACTTTCTTGCACATGCTATGTGGGTCAAATGATGATACCATGCCAACATTCAACCTTTTCAGAGTTTGTTTGAAATGCTTTTCAATTTCAGGGTCTTATAGCTCAAAATAACCAGTAAATGCATGAAAAATTACAAATGAAGTCAGAAAGGGTTGAAAATTGATGATGTGGCTTTGAATGGTGCATTTCGTGCATAGAAAAACTATGGAGTTCAAATAAGTTCAAAAAAATGAAACCCCTTTGTAACAGATGAGTTTCCGTATGAAACCCTGCTACTTCGAAAGAGATTGTCCGTTTTGTACACGAAGTGCATCCTGTTTTTGCCGTAACCCTCTCTACATTCTTGCACATGCTATGTGGGTCAAATGATGATACCATGCCAACTTTCAACCTTTTCAGAGTTCATTTGAAATGCTTTCCAATTTCAGGGTCTTATAGCTCAAAATAATCAGTAAATGCATGAAAAAGAACAAATGAAGTCAGAAAGGGTTGAAAATTGATGATGTGGCTTTGAATGGTGCATTTTGAGCACAGAAAAACTATGGAGTTCAAATAAGTTAAAAAAA
>NW_025228242.1:63678-64886 GCF_018294505.1 Triticum aestivum | reverse complement strand
AATTTCAGGGTCTTATAGCTCAAAATAACCAGTAAATGCATGAAAAATTACAAATGAAGTCAGAAAGGGTTGAAAATTGATGATGTGGCTTTGAATGGTGCATTTCGTGCACAGAAAAACTATGGAGTTCAAGTAAGTTAAAAAAAATGAAACCCCTTTGTAACACACGAGTTTCCGTATGAAACCCTGATACTTCGAAAGAGATTGTCCGTTTTGTACACGAAGTGTATCCAGTTTTTGCCGTAACCCTCTCTACATTCTTGCACATGTTGTGTGGGTCAAATGATGATACCATGCCAACTTTCAACCTTTTCAGAGTTCATTTGAAATGCTTTCCAATTTCAGGGTCTTTTAGCTCAAAATAATCTGTAAATGCATGAAAAATAACAAATGAAGTCAGAAAGGGTTGAAAATTGATGATGTGGCTTTGAATGGTGCATTTTGAACACAGAAAAACTATGGAGTTCAAATAAGTTCAAAAAATTGAAATCTCTTTGTAACAGACAAGTTTCCGTATGAAACCCTGATACTTCGAAAGAGATTGTCCATTTTGTACACGAAGTGCATCCAGGTTTTGCCGTAACCCTCTATACGTTCTTGCACATGCTATGTGGGTCAAATGATGATACCATGCCAACTTTCAACCTTTTCAGAGTTCATTTGAAATGCTTTTCAGTTTCAGGGTCTTATAGCTCAAAATAATTAGTAAATGCGTGAAAAATAACAAATGAAGTCAGAAAGGGTTGAAAATTGATGATGTGGCTTTGAATGGTGCATTTTGAGCACAGAAAAACTATGGAGTTCAAATAAGTTCAAAAAAAATGAAATCCCTTTGTAACCGACGAGTTTCCGTATGAAACCCTGATACTTCGAAAGAGATTGTCCGTTTTGTACACGAAGTGCATCCTGTTTTTGCCGTAACCCTCTCTACATTCTTGCACATGCTATGTGGGTCAAATGATGATACCATGCCAAGTTTCAACCTTTTCAGAGTTCATTTGAAATGCTTTTCAATTTCAGGGTCTTATAGCTCAAAATAATTAGTAAATGCATGAAAAATAACAAATGAAGTCAGAAAGGGTTGAAATATGATGATGTGGCTTTGAATGGTGCATTTTGAGCACAGAAAAACTATGGAGTTCAAATAAGTTCAAAAAAATGAAATCCCTTTGTAACAAACGAGTTTCCGTATGAAACCCTGATACTTC
>NW_025228242.1:60521-61322 GCF_018294505.1 Triticum aestivum | reverse complement strand
GGTCAAATGATGATACCATGCCAACATTCAACCTTTTCATAGTTCATTTGAAATGCTTTTTAATTTCAGGGTCTTATTGCTCAAAATAATCAGTAAATGCATGAAAAATAACAAATGAAGTCAGAAAGGGTTGAAAATTGATGATGTGGCTTTAATGGTGCATTTTGAGCACAGAAAAACTATGGAGTTCAAATAAGTTAAAAAAATGAAATTCCTTTGTAACAGACAAGTTTCCATATGAAACCCTGATACTTCGAAAGAGGTTGTCCGTTTTGTACACGAAGTGCATCCAGTTTTTGCCGTAACCCTCTCTACTTTCTTGCACATGCTATGTGGGTCAAATGATGATACCATGCCAACTTTCTGCCTTTTGAGAGTTCATTTGAAATGCTTTTCAAATTCAGGGTCTTATAGCTCAAAATAATTAGTAAATGCATGAAAAATAACAAATGAAGTCAGGAAGGGTTGAAAATTGATGATGTGGCTTTGAATGGTGCATTTTGAGCACAGAAAAACTATGGAGTTCAAATAAGTTCAAAAAAAATGAAATCTCATTGTAACAAACGAGTTTCCGTATGAAACCCTGATACTTCGAAAGAGATTGTCCGTTTTGTACACGAAGTGCATCCAGTTTTTGCCATAACCCTCTCTACTTTCTTGCACATGCTATGTGGGTCAAATGATGATACCTTGCCAACATTCAACCTTTTTAGAGTTTGTTTGAAATGCTTTTCAATTTCAGGGTCTTATAGCTCAAAATAACCAGTAAATGCATGAAAAATAACAAATGAAGTCAGAAAG
>NW_025228242.1:60029-60511 GCF_018294505.1 Triticum aestivum | reverse complement strand
AAAAATTACAAATGAAGTCAGAAAGGGTTGAAAATTGATGATGTGGCTTTGAATGGTGCATTTTGTGCACAGAAAAACTATGGTGTTCAAATAAGTTCAAAAAAAATGAAACCCTTTGTAACAGACGAGTTTCCGTATGAAACCCTGATACTTCGAAAGAGATTGTCCGTTTTGTACACGAAGTGCATCCAGGTTTTGCCGTAACCCTCTCTACTTTCTTGCGCATGCTATGTGGGTCAAATGATGATACCATGCCAACTTTCAACCTTTTCATAGTTCATTTGAAATGCTTTTCAATTTCAGGGTCTTATAGCTCAAAATAACCAGTAAATGCATGAAAAATAACAAATGAAGTCAGAAAGGGTTGAAAATTGATGATGCGGCTTTAATGGTGCGTTTTGAGCATAGAAAAACTATGGAGTTCAAATAAGTTAAAAAAATGAAATTCCTTTGTAACAGACAAGTTTCCGTATGAAACCCTG
>NW_025228242.1:58466-60019 GCF_018294505.1 Triticum aestivum | reverse complement strand
CGAAAGAGATTGTCCGTTTTGTACACGAAGTGCATCCAGTTTTTGCCATAACCCTCTCTACTTTCTTGCACATGCTATGTGGGTCAAATGATGATACCTTGCCAACATTCAACCTTTTAAGAGTTTGTTTGAAATGCTTTTCAATTTCAGGGTCTTATAGCTCAAAATAACCAGTAAATTCATGAAAAATAACAAATGAAGTCAGAAAGGGTTGAAAATTGATGATGTGGCTTTGAATGGTGCATTTTGTGCACAGAAAAACTATGGAGTTCAAATAAGTTCAAAAAAAATGAAACCCCTTTGTAACAGACGAGTTTCCGTATGAAACCCTGATACTTCGAAAGAGATTGTACGTTTTGTACACGAAGTGCATCCAGTTTTTGCCGTAACCCTCTCTACATTCTTGCACATGCTATGTGGGTCAAATGATGATACCATGCCTACTTTCAAAATGCTTTCCAATTTCAGGGTCTTATAGCTCAAAATAATTAGTAAATGCATGAAAAATAACAAATGAAGTAAGAAAGGGTTGAAAATTGATGATGTGGCTTTGAATGGTGCATTTTGAGCACAGAAAAACTATGGAGTTCAAATAAGTTCAAAAAATTGAAATCTCTTTGTAACAGACAAGTTTCCTTATGAAACCCCGAAACTTCCAAAGAGATTGTCCGTTTTGTACACGAAGTGCATCCAGGTTTTGCTGTAACCCTCTCTACTTTCTTGCACATGCTATGTGGGTCAAATGATGATACCATGCCAACTTTCAACCTTTTCATAGTTCATTTGAAATGCTTTTCAATTTCAGGTTCTTATAGCTCAAAATAATTAGTAAATGCATGAAAAATAACAAATGAAGTCAGAAAGGGTTGAAATTGATGATGTGGCTTTAATGGTGCATTTTGAGCAGAGAAAAACTACGGAGTTCAAATAAGTTAAAAAAATGAAATTTCTTTGTAACAGACAAGTTTCCGTATGAAACCCTGATACTTCGAAAGAGATTGTCCGTTTTGTACACGAAGTGCATCCAGTTTTTGCCGTAACCCTATCTACTTTGTTGCACATGCTATGTGGGTCAAATGATGATACCATGCCAACTTCCAACCTTCTCAGAGTTCATTTGAAATGCTTTTCAATTTCAGGGTCTTATAGCTCAAAATTATTAGTAAATGCATGAAAAATAACAAATGAAGTCAGAAAGGGTTGAAAATTAATGATGTGGCTTTGAATGGTGCATTTTGAGCACAGAAAAACTATGGAGTTCAAATAAGTTCAAAAAAATGAAATCTCTTTGTAACAAACGAGTTTCCGTATGAAACCCTGATACTTCGAAAGAGATTGTCCATTTTGTACACGAAGTGCATCCAGTCTTTGCCGTAACCCTCTCTACTTTCTTGCACAAGCTATGTGGGTCAAATGATGATACCATGCCAACATTCAACCTTTTCAGAGTTTGTTTGAAATGCTTTTCAATTTCAGGGTCTTATAGCTCAAAATAACCAGTAAATGCATGAAAAATTACAAATGAAGTCAGAAAGGGTTGAAAATTGATGATG
>NW_025228242.1:57403-58191 GCF_018294505.1 Triticum aestivum | reverse complement strand
TTTCTTGCACATGCTATGTGCGTCAAATGATGATACCATGCCAACATTCAACCTTTTCAGAGTTTGTTTGAAATGCTTTTCAATTTCAGGGTCTTATAGCTCAAAATAACCAGTAAATGCATGAAAAACTACAAATGAAGTCAGAAAGGGTTGAAAATTGATGATGTGGCTTTGAATGGTGCATTTTGTGCACAGAAAAACTATGGAGTTCAAATAAGTTCAAAAAAATGAAACCCCTTTGTAACAGACGAGTTTCCGTATGAAACCCTGATACTTCAAAAGAGATTGTCCGTTTTGTACACGAAGTGCATCCAGTTTTTGCCGTAACCCTCTCTACATTCTTGCACATGCTATGAGGGTCAAATGATGATACCATGCCAACTTTCAACCTTTTCAGAGTGCATTTGAAATGCTTTCCAATTTCCGAGTGTGATAGCTCAAAATAATCAGTAAATGCATGAAAAATAACAAATGAAGTCAGAAAGGGTTGAAAATTGATGATGTGGCTTTGAATGGTGCATTTTGAGCACAGAAAAACTATGGAGTTCAAATAAGTTCAAAAAATTGAAATCTCTTTGTAACAGACAAGTTTCCGTATGAAACCCTGATACTTCGAAAGAGATTGTCCGTTTTGTAAACGAAGTGCATCCAGGTTTTGCCGTAACCCTCTCTACTTTCTTGCACATGGTATGTGGGTCAAATGATGATACCATGCCAACTTTCAACCTTTTCATAGTTCATTTGAAATGCTTTTCAATTTCAGGGTCTTATAGCTCAAAATAACCAGT
>NW_025228242.1:54879-56376 GCF_018294505.1 Triticum aestivum | reverse complement strand
GTGTCTTTGAATGGTGCATTTTGTGCACAGAAAAACTATGGAGTTCAAATAAGTTCAAAAAAAATGAAACCCCTTTCTAACACACGAGTTTCCGTATGAAACCCTGATACTTCGAAAGAGATTGTCCGTTTTGTACACGAAGTGCATCCAGTTTTTGCCGTAACCCTCTCTACTTTCTTGCACATGCTATGTGGGTCAAATGATGATACCATGCCAACTGTCAACCTTCTCAGAGTTCATTTGAAATGCTTTCCAATTTCAGGGTCTTATAGCTCAAAATAATTAGTAAATGCATGAAAAATAACAAATGAAGTAAGAAAGGGTTGAAAATTGATGATGTGGCTTTGAATGGTGCATTTTGAGCACAGAAAAACTATGGAGTTCAAATAAGTTCAAAAAATTGAAATCTCTTTGTAACAGACAAGTTTCCTTATGAAACCCTGATACTTCGAAAGAGATTGTCCGTTTTGTACACGAAGTGCATCCAGGTTTTGCTGTAACCCTCTCTACTTTGTTACACATGCTATGTGGGTCAAATGATGATACCATGCCAACTTTCAACCTTTTCATAGTTCATTTGAAATGCTTTTCAATTTCAGGTTCTTATAGCTCAAAATAATCAGTAAATGCATGAAAAATAACAAATGAAGTCAGAAAGGGTTGAAAATTGATAATGTGGCTTTAATGGTGCATTTTGAGCACAGAAAAACTATGGAGTTCAAATAAGTTAAAAAAATGAAATTCCTTTGTAACAGACAAGTTTCCGTATGAAACCCTGATACTTCGAAAGAGATTGTCCGTTTTGTACACGAAGTTCATCCAGTTTTTGCCGTAACCCTCTCTACTTTCTTGCACATGCTATGTGGGTCAAATGATGATACCATGCCAACTTTCAACCTTCTCAGAGTTCATTTGAAATGCTTTTCAATTTCAGGGTCTTATAGCTCAAAATTGTTAGTAAATGCATGAAAAATAACAAATGAAGTCAGAAAGGGTTGAAAATTAATGATGTTGCTTTGAATGGTGCATTTTGAGCACAGAAAAACTATGGAGTTCAAACAAGTTCAAAAAAAATGAAATCTCTTTGTAACAAACGAGTTTCCGTATGAAACCCTGATAGTTCAAAAGAGATTGTCCGTTTTGTACACGAAGTGCATCCAGTCTTTGCCGTAACCCTCTCTACTTTCTTGCACATGCTATGTGGGTCAAATGATGATACCATGCCAACATTCAACCTTTTCAGAGTTTGTTTGAAATGCTTTTCAATTTCAGGGTCTTATAGCTCAAAATAACCAGTAAATGCATGAAAAATTACAAATGAAGTCAGAAAGGGTTGAAAATTGATGATGTGGCTTTGAATGGTGCATTTTGTGCACAGAAAAACTATGGTGTTCAAATAAGTTCAAAAAAAATGAAACCCTTTGTAACAGACGAGTTTCCGTATGAAACCCTGATACTTCGAAAGAGATTGTCCGTTTTGTACACGAAGTGCATCCA
>NW_025228242.1:53475-54869 GCF_018294505.1 Triticum aestivum | reverse complement strand
TGGTGCATCTTGAGCACAGAAAAACTATGGAGTTCAAATAAGTTCAAAAAAATGAAATCCCTTTGTAACAAACGAGTTTCCGTATGAAACCCTGATACTTCGAAAGAGATTGTCCGTTTTGTACACGAAGTGCATCCAGTTTTTGCCGTAACCCTCTATATTTTTTGCACATGCTATGTGGGTCAAATGATGATACCATGCCAACTTTCAACCTTTTCAGAGTTCATTTGAAATGCTTTTCAATTTCAGGGTCTTATAGCTCAAAATAATTAGTAAATGCATGAAAAATAACAAATGAAGTCAGAAAGGGTTGAAAATTGATGATGTGGCTTTGAATGGTGCATTTTGTGCACCGAAAAACTATGGAGTTCAAATAAGTTCAAAAAAAATGAAACCCCTTTGTAACAGACGAGTTTCCGTATGAAACCCTGATACTTCGAAAGTGATTGTCCGTTTTGTACACGAAGTGCATCCAGTTTTTGCCGTAACCCTCTCTACATTCTTGCACATGCTATGTGGGTCAAATGATGATACCATGCCTACTTTCAACCTTTTCAGAGTTCATTTGAAATGCTTTCCAATTTCAGGGTATTATAGCTCAAAATAATTAGTAAATGCATGAAAAATAACAAATGAAGTCAGAAAGGGTTGAAAATTGATGATGTGGCTTTGAATGGTGCATTTTGAGCACAGAAAAACTATGGAGTTCAAATAAGTTCAAAAAATTGAAATCTCTTTGTAACAGACAAGTTTCCTTATGAAACCCTGACACTTCGAAAGAGATTGTCCGTTTTGTACACGAAGTGCATCCAGGTTTTGCCGTAACCCTCTCTACTTTCTTGCACATGCTATGTGGGTCAAATGATGATACCATGCCAACTTTCAACCTTTTCATAGTTCATTTGAAATGATTTTCAATTTCAGGGTCTTATAGCTCAAAATAACCAGTAAATGCATGAAAAATAACAAATGAAGTCAGAAAGGGTTGAAAATTGATGATGTGGCTTTAATGGTGCATTTTGAGCACAGAAAAACTATGGAGTTAAATAAGTAAAAAAAATGAAATTTCTTTGTAACAGACAAGTTTCCGTATGAAACCGTGATACTTCGAAAGAGATTGTCCGTTTTGTACACGAAGTGCATCCAGTTTTTGCCGTAACCCTCTCTACTTTCTTGCACATGCTATGTGGGTCAAATGATGATACCATGCCAACTTTCAACCTTTTCAGAGTTCATTTGAAATGCTTTCCAATTTCAGGGTATTATAGCTCAAAATAATTAGTAAATGCATGAAAAATTACAAATGAAGTCAAAAAGGGTTGAAAATTGATGATGTGGCTTTGAATGGTGCATTTTGAGCACAGAAAAACTATGGAGTTCAAATAAGTTCAAAA
>NW_025228242.1:52273-53465 GCF_018294505.1 Triticum aestivum | reverse complement strand
AAAAATTACAAATGAAGTCAGAAAGGGTTGAAAATTGATGATGTGGCTTTGAATGGTGCATTTTGTGCACAGAAAAACTATGGTGTTCAAATAAGTTCAAAAAAAATGAAACCCTTTGTAACAGACGAGTTTCCGTATGAAACCCTGATACTTCGAAAGAGATTGTCCGTTTTGTACACGAAGTGCATCCACTTTTTGCCGTAACCCTCTCTACATTCTTGCACATGCTATGTGGGTCAAATGATGATACCATGCCAACTTTCAACCTTTTCAGAGTTCATTTGAAATGCTTTCCAATTTCAGGGTCTTATAGCCCAAAATAATCAGTAAATGCATGAAAAATAACAAATGATGTTAGAAAGGGTTGAAAATTGATGATGTGGCTTTGAGTGGTGCATTTTGAGCATAGAAAAACTATGGAGTTCAAATAAGTTCAAAAAATTGAAATCTCTTTGTAACAGACAAATTTCCGTATGAAACCCTGATACTTCGAAAGAGATTGTCCGTTTTGTACACGAAGTGCATCCAGGTTTTGCCGTAACTCTCTCTACTTTCTTGCACACGCTATGTGGGTCAAATGATGATACCATGCCAACTTTCAACCTTTTCATAGTTCATTTGAAATGCTTTTCAATTTCAGGTTCTTATAGCTCAAAATAAGTAGTAAATGCATGAAAAATAACAAATGAAGTCAGAAAGGGTTGAAATTGATGATGTGGCTTTAATGGTGCATTTTGAGCACAGAAAAACTACGGAGTTCAAATAAGTTAAAAAAATGAAATTCTTTGTAACAGACAAGTTTCCGTATGAAACCCTGATACTTCGAAAGAGATTGTCCGTTTTGTACACGAAGTGCATCCAGTTTTTGCCGTAACCCTCTCTACTTTGTTGCACATGCTATGTGGGTCAAATGATGATACCATGCCAACTTTCAACCTTCTCAGAGTTCATTTGAAATGCTTTTCAATTTCAGGGTCTTATAGCTCAAAATTATTAGTAAATGCATGAAAAATAACAAATGAAGTCAGAAAGGGTTGAAAATTAATGATGTGGCTTTGAATGGTGCATTTTGTGCACAGAAAAACTATGGAGTTCAAATAAGTTCAAAAAAAATGAAACCCCTTTGTAACAGACGAGTTTCCGTATGAAACCCTGATACTTCAAAAGAGATTGTCCGTTTCGTACACGAAGT
>NW_025228242.1:49205-50536 GCF_018294505.1 Triticum aestivum | reverse complement strand
TTTTTGCCGTAACCCTCTCTACTTTCATGCACATGCTATGTGGGTCAAATGATGATACCATGCCAACTTTCAACCTTTTCAGAGTTCATTTCAAATGCTTTTCAATTGCAGGGTCTTATAGCTCAAAATAATTAGTAAATGCATGAAAAATAACAAATGAAGTCAGGAAGGGTTGAAAATTGATGATGTGGCTTTGAATGGTGCATTTTGAGCACAGAAAAACTATGGAGTTCAAATAAGTTCAAAAAAAAATGAAATCCCTTTGTAAGAAACGAGTTTCCGTATGAACCCTGATACTTCGAAAGAGATTGTCCGTTTTGTACACGAAGTGCATCCAGTTTTTGCCGTAACCCTCTCTACTTTCTTGCACATGCTATGTGAGTCAAATGATGATACCATGCCAACATTCAACCTTTTCAGAGTTTGTTTGAAATGCTTTTCAATTTCAGGGTCTTATAGCTCAAAATAACCAGTAAATGCATGAAAATTTACAAGTGAAGTCAAAAAGGGTTGAAAATTGATGATGTGGCTTTGAATGGTGCATTTTGTGCACAGAAAAACTATGGAGTTCAAATAAGTTCAAAAAAATGAAACCCCTTTGTAATAGACGAGTTTCCGTATAAAACCATGATACTTCAAAAGAGATTGTCCGTTTTGTACACGAAGTGCATCCAGTTTTTGCCGTAACCCTCTCTACATTCTTGCACATGCTATGTGGGTCAAATGATGATACCATGCCAACTTTCAACCTTTTCAGAGTGCATTTGAAATGCTTTCCTATTTCCGGGTCTGATAGCTCAAAATAATCAGTAAATGCATGAAAAATAACAAATGAAGTCAGAAAGGGTTGAAAATTGATGATGTGGCTTTGAATGGTGCATTTTGAGCACAGAAAAACTATGGAGTTCAAATAAGTTCAAAAAATTGAAATATGTTTGTAACAGACAAGTTTCCGTATGAAACCCTGATACTTCGAAAGAGATTGTCCGTTTTGTACACGAAGTGCATCCAGGTTTTGCCGTAACCCTCTCTACTTTCTTGCACATGGTATGTGGGTCAAATGATGATACCATGCCAACTTTCAACCTTTTCATAGTTCATTTGAAATGCTTTTCAATTTCAGGGTCTTATAGCTCAAAATAACCAGTAAATGCATGAAAAATAACAAATGAAGTCAGAAAGGGTTGAAAATTGATGATGTGGCTTTAATGGTGCATTTTGAGCATAGAAAAACTATGGAGTTCAAATAAGTTAAAAAAATGACATTCCTTTGTAACAGACAAGTTTCCGTATGAAACCCTGATACTTCGAAAGATATTGTCCGTTTTGTA
>NW_025228242.1:48431-49195 GCF_018294505.1 Triticum aestivum | reverse complement strand
AACCTTTTCATAGTTCATTTGAAATGCTTTCCAATTTCAGGGTCTTATAGCTCAAAATAATTAGTAAATGCATGAAAAAAAAGAAATGAAGTCAGAAAGGGTTGAAAATTGATGATGTGGCTTTAATAGTGCATTTTGAGCACAGAAAAACTATGGAGTTCAAATAAGTAAAAAAAATGAAATTCCTTTGTAACAGACAAGTTTCCGTATGAAACCCTGATACTTCGAAAGAGATTGTCCGTTTTGTACACGAAGTGCATCCAGTTTTTGCCGTAAAACTCTCTCTACTTTCTTGCACATGCTATGTGGTTCAAATGATGATACCATGCCAACTTTCAACCTTTTCAGAGTTCATTTGAAATGCTTTCCAATTTCAGGGTCTTATATCTCAAAATAATCAGTAAGCATGAAAAATAACAAATGAAGTCAGAAAGGGTTGAAAATTGATGATGTGGCGTTGAATGGTGCATTTTGAGCACAGAAAAACTATGGAGTTCAAATAAGTTCAAAAAAATGAAATCCCTTTGTAACAAACGAGTTTCCGTATGAAACCCTGATACTTTGAAAGAGATTGTCCGTTTTGTACACGAAGTGCATCCAGCTTTTGCCGTAACCCTCTCTATTTTCTTGCACATGCTATGTGGGTCAAATGATGATACCAGGCCAACTTTCAACCTTTTCATAGTTCATTTGAAATGCTTTCCAATTTCAGGGTCTTATAGCTCAAAATAATTAGTAAATGCATGAAAAAAAAGAAATGAAGT
>NW_025228242.1:47780-48421 GCF_018294505.1 Triticum aestivum | reverse complement strand
AACTATGGAGTTCAAATAAGTTCAAAAAAATGAAATCCCTTTGTAACAAACGAGTTTCCGTATGAAACCCTGATACTTCGAAAGAGATTGTCCGTTTTGTACACGAAGTGCATCCAGCTTTTGCCGTAACCCTCTCTATTTTCTTGCACATGCTATTTGGGTCAAATGATGATACCAGGCCAACTTTCAACCTTTTCATAGTTCATTATAAATGCTTTCCAATTTCAGGGTCTTATAGCTCAAAATAATTAGTAAATGCATGAAAAAAAGAAATGAAGTCAGAAAGGGTTGAAAATTGATGATGTGGCTTTAATGGTGCATTTTGAGCACAGAAAAACTATGGAGTTCAAATAAGTAAAAAAAATGAAATTCCTTTGTAACAGACAAGTTTCCGTATGAAACCCTGATACTTCGAAAGAGATTGTCCGTTTTGTACACGAAGTGCATCCAGTTTTTGCCTTAACCCTCTCTACTTTCTTGCACATGCTATGTGGTTCAAATGATGATACCATGCCAACTTTCAACCTTTTCAGAGTTCATTTGAAATGCTTTCCAATTTCAGGGTCTTATATCTCAAAATAATCAGTAAGCATGAAAAATAACAAATGAAGTCAGAAAGGGTTGAAAATTGATGATGTGGC
>NW_025228242.1:47156-47770 GCF_018294505.1 Triticum aestivum | reverse complement strand
AAATGATGATACCAGGCCAACTTTCAACCTTTTCATAGTTCATTTGAAATGCTTTCCAATTTCAGGGTCTTATAGCTCAAAATAATTAGTAAATGCATGAAAAAAAAGAAATGAAGTCAGAAAGGGTTGAAAATTGATGATGTGGCTTTAATGGTGCATTTTGAGCATAGAAAAACTATGGAGTTCAAATAAGTAAAAAAAATGAAATTCCTTTGTAACAGACAAGTTTCCGTATGAAACCCTGATACTTCGAAAGAGATTGTCCGTTTTGTACACGAAGTGCATCCAGTTTTTGCCGTAACCCTCTCTACTTTCTTGCACATGCTATGTGGTTCAAATGATGATACCATGCCAACTTTCAATCTTTTCAGAGTTCATTTGAAATGCTTTCCAATTTCAGGGTCTTATATCTCAAAATAATCAGTAAGCATGAAAAATAACAAATGAAGTCAGAAAGGGTTGAAAATTGATGATGTGGCTTTGAATGGTGCATTTTGAGCACAGAAAAACTATGGAGTTCAAATAAGTTCAAAAAAATGAAATCCCTTTGTAACAAACGAGTTTCCGTATGAAACCCTGATACTTCGAAAGAGATTGTACGTTTTGTACACGAA
>NW_025228242.1:44042-46533 GCF_018294505.1 Triticum aestivum | reverse complement strand
AAAGGGTTGAAAATTGATGATGTGGCTTTGAATGGTGCATTTTGAGCACAGAAAAACTATGGAGTTCAAATAAGTTCAAAAAAATGAAATCCCTTTGTAACAAACGAGTTTCCGTATGAAACCCTGATACTTCGAAAGAGATTGTCCGTTTTGTACACCAAGTGCATCCAGTTTTTGCCGTAACCCTCTCTACTTTCGTGCACATGCTATGTGGGTCAAATGATGATACCATGCCAACATTCAACCTTTTCAGAGTTTGTTTGAAATGCTTTTCAACTTCAGGGTCTTATAGCTCAAAATAACCAGTAAATGCATGAAAAATTACAAATGAAGTCAGAAAGGGTTGAAAATTGATGATGTGGCTTTGAATGCTGAATTTTGTGCACAGAAAAACTATGGAGTTCAAATAAGTTCAAAAAAAATGAAACCCCTTGGTAAAAGACGAGTTTCCGTATGAAACCCTGACACTTCAAAAGAGATTGTCCGTTTTGTACATGAAGTGCATCCAGTTTTTGCCGTAACCCTCTCTACATTCTTGCACATGCTATGTGGGTCAAATGATGATACCATGCCAACTTTCAACCTTTTCAGAGTGCATTTGAAATGCTTTCCAATTTCAGGGTCTGATAGCTCAAAATAATCAGTAAATGCATGAAAAATAACAAATGAAGTCAGAAAGGGTTGAAAATTGATGATGTGGCTTTGAATGGTGCATTTTGAGCACAGAAAAACTATGGATTTCAAATAAGTTCAAAAAATTGAAATCTCTTTGTAACAGACAAGTTTCCGTATGAAACCCTGATACTTCGAAAGAGATTGTCCGTTTTGTACACGAAGTGCATCCAGGTTTTGCCGTAACCCTCTCTACTTTCTTGCACATGCTATGTGGGTCAAATGATGATACCATGCCAACTTTCAACCTTTTCATAGTTCATTTGAAATGCTTTTCAATTTCAGGGTCTTATAGCTCAAAATAACCAGTAAATGCATGAAAAATAAGAAATGAAGTCAGAAAGGGTTGAAAATTGATGATGTGGCTTCAATGGTGCATTTTGAGCATAGAAAAACTATGGAGTTCAAATAAGTTCAAAAAAATGAAATTCCTTTGTAACAGACAAGTTTCCGTACGAAACCCTGATACTTCGAAAGATATTGTCCGTTTTGTACACGAAGTGCATCCAGTTTTTGCCGTAACCCTCTCTACTTTCGTGCACATGCTATGTGGGTCAAATGATGATACCATGCCAACATTCAACCTTTTCAGAGTTTGTTTGAAATGCTTTTCAACTTCAGGGTCTTATAGCTCAAAATAACCAGTAAATGCATGAAAAATTACAAATGAAGTCAGAAAGGGTTGAAAATTGATGATGTGGCTTTGAATGCTGAATTTTGTGCACAGAAAAACTATGGAGTTCAAATAAGTTCAAAAAAAATGAAACCCCTTGGTAAAAGACGAGTTTCCGTATGAAACCCTGACACTTCAAAAGAGATTGTCCGTTTTGTACACGAAGTGCATCCAGTTTTTGCCGTAACCCTCTCTACATTCTTGCACATGCTATGTGGGTCAAATGATGATACCATGCCAACTTTCAACCTTTTCAGAGTGCATTTGAAATGCTTTCCAATTTCAGGGTCTGATAGCTCAAAATAATCAGTAAATGCATGAAAAATAACAAATGAAGTCAGAAAGGGTTGAAAATTTATGATGTGGCTTTGAATGGTGCATTTTGAGCACAGAAAAACTATGGATTTCAAATAAGTTCAAAAAATTGAAATCTCTTTGGAACAGACAAGTTTCCGTATGAAACCCTGATACTTCGAAAGAGATTGTCCGTTTTGTACACGAAGTGCATCCAGGTTTTGCCGTAACCCTCTCTACTTTCTTGCACATGCTATGTGGGTCAAATGATGATACCATGCCAACTTTCAACCTTTTCATAGTTCATTTGAAATGCTTTTCAATTTCAGGGTCTTATAGCTCAAAATAACCAGTAAATGCATGAAAAATAAGAAATGAAGTCAGAAAGGGTTGAAAATTGATGATGTGGCTTCAATGGTGCATTTTGAGCATAGAAAAACTATGGAGTTCAAATAAGTTCAAAAAAATGAAATTCCTTTGTAACAGACAAGTTTCCGTACGAAACCCTGATACTTCGAAAGATACTGTCCGTTTTGTACACGAAGTGCATCCAGTTTTTGCCGTAACCCTCTCTACTTTCTTGCACATGCTATGTGGGTCAAATGATGATACCATGCCAACTTTCAACCTTTTCAGAGTGCATTTGAAATGCTTTCCAATTTCAGGGTCTGATAGCTCAAAATAATCAGTAAATGCATGAAAAATAACAAATGAAGTCAGAAAGGGTTGAAAATTGATGATGTGGCTTTGAATGGTGCATTTTGAGCACAGAAAAACTATGGATTTCAAGTAAGTTCAAAAAATTGAAATCTCTTTGTAACAGACAAGTTTCCGTATGAAACCCTGATACTT
>NW_025228242.1:40167-41746 GCF_018294505.1 Triticum aestivum | reverse complement strand
TTTTCAGAGTGCATTTGAAATGCTTTCCAATTTCAGGGTCTGATAGCTCAAAATAATCAGTAAATGCATGAAAAATAACAAATGAAGTCAGAAAGGGTTGAAAATTGATGATGTGGCTTTGAATGGTGCATTTTGAGCACAGAAAAACTATGGATTTCAAATAAGTTCAAAAAATTGAAATCTCTTTGTAACAGACAAGTTTCCGTATGAAACCCTGATACTTCGAAAGAGATTGTCCGTTTTGTACACGAAGTGCATCCAGGTTTTGCCGTAACCCTCTCTACTTTCTTGCACATGCTATGTGGGTCAAATGATGATACCATGCCAACTTTCAACCTTTTCATAGTTCATTTGAAATGCTTTTCAATTTCAGGGTCTTATAGCTCAAAATAACCAGTAAATGCATGAAATATAACAAATGAAGTCAGAAAGGGTTGAAAATTGATGATGTGCCTTCAATGGTGCATTTTGAGCATAGAAAAACTATGGAGTTCAAATAAGTTCAAAAAAATGAAATTCCTTTGTAACAGACAAGTTTCCGTACGAAACCCTGATACTTCGAAAGATATTGTCCGTTTTGTACACGAAGTGCATCCAGTTTTTGCCGTAACCCTCTCTACTTTCGTGCACATGCTATGTGGGTCAAATGATGATACCATGCCAACATTCAACCTTTTCAGAGTTTGTTTGAAATGCTTTTCAACTTCAGGGTCTTATAGCTCAAAATAACCAGTAAATTCATGAAAAATTACAAATGAAGTCAGAAAGGGTTGAAAATTGATGATGTGGCTTTGAATGCTGAATTTTGTGCACAGAAAAACTATGGAGTTCAAATAAGTTCAAAAAAAATGAAACCCCTTGGTAAAAGACGAGTTTCCGTATGAAACCCTGACACTTCAAAAGAGATTGTCCGTTTTGTACACGAAGTGCATCCAGTTTTTGCCGTAACCCTCTCTACATTCTTGCACATGCTATGTGGGTCAAATGATGATACCATGCCAACTTTCAACATTTTCAGAGTGCATTTGAAATGCTTTCCAATTTCAGGGTCTAATAGCTCAAAATAATCAGTAAATGCATGAAAAATAACAAATGAAGTCAGAAAGGGTTGAAAATTGATGATGTGGATTTGAATGGTGCATTTTGAGCACAGAAAAACTATGGATTTCAAATAAGTTCAAAAAATTGAAATCTCTTTGTAACAGACAAGTTTCCGTATGAAACCCTGATACTTCGAAAGAGATTGTCCGTTTTGTACACGAAGTGCATCCAGGTTTTGCCGTAACCCTCTCTACTTTCTTGCACATGCTATGTGGGTCAAATGATGATACCATGCCAACTTTCAACCTTTTCATAGTTCATTTGAAATGCTTTTCAATTTCAGGGTCTTATAGCTCAAAATAACCAGTAAATGCATGAAAAATAAGAAATGAAGTCAGAAAGGGTTGAAAATTGATGATGTGGCTTCAATGGTGCATTTTGAGCATAGAAAAACTATGGAGTTCAAATAAGTTCAAAAAAATGAAATTCCTTTGTAACAGACAAGTTTCCGTACGAAACCCTGATACTTCGAAAGATA
>NW_025228242.1:37933-38656 GCF_018294505.1 Triticum aestivum | reverse complement strand
CTTTGCATGGTGCATTTTGAGCACATAAAAACTATGGAGTTCAAATAAGTTCCAAAAAATGAAATCCCTTTGTAACAGACGAGTTTCCGTATGAAACCCTGATACTTCGAAAGAGATTGTCCGTTTTGTACACGAAGTGCATCCAGTTTTTGCCGTAACCCTCTCTACTTTCTTTCACATGATATATGGGTCAAATGATGATACCATGCCAACTTTCAACCTTTTTAGAGTTCATTTGAAATGCTTTTCAATTTCAGGGTCTTATAGCTCAAAATAATTAGTAAATGCATGAAAAATAACAAATGAAGTCAGAAAGGGTTGAAAATTGATGATGTGGCTTTGAATGGTGCATCTTGAGCACAGAAAAACTATGGAGTTCAAATAAGTTCAAAAAAATGAAATCCCTTTGTAACAAACGAGTTTCCGTATGAAACCCTGATAATTCGAAAGAGATTGTCCGTTTTGTACACGAAGTGCATCCAGTTTTTGCCGTAACCCTCTATATTTTTTGCACATGCTATGTGGGTCAAATGATGATACCATGCCAACTTTCAACCTTTTCAGAGTTCATTTGAAATGCTTTTCAATTTCAGGGTCTTATAGCTCAAAATAATTAGTAAATGCATGAAAAATAAGAAATGAAGTCAGAAAGGGTTGAAAATTGATGATGTGGCTTCGAATGGTGCATTTTGAGCACAGAAAAACTATGGAGTTCAAATAAGT
>NW_025228242.1:34334-37187 GCF_018294505.1 Triticum aestivum | reverse complement strand
CGAAGTACATCCAGTTTTTGCCGTAACCCTTTCTATTTTCTTGCACATGCTATGTGGGTCAGATGATGATACCATGGCAACTTTCAACCTTTTCAGAGTTCATTTGAGATGCTTTTCAATTTCAGGGTCTTATAGCTCAAAATAATTAGTAAATGCATGAAAAATAACAAATGAAGTCAGAAAGGGTTGAAAATTGATGATGTGGCTTTGAATGGTGCATTTTGAGCACAGAAAAACTATGGAGTTCAAATAAGTTCAAAAAAATGAAATCCCTTTGTAACCGACAAGTTTCCGTATGAAACCCTGATACTTCGAAAGAGATTTTCCGTTTTGTACACGAAGTGCATCTAGTTTTTGCTGTAAACCTCTCTATTTTCTTGCACATGCTATGTGGGTCAAATGATGATACCATGCCAAGTTTCAACCTTTTCACAGTTCATTTCAAATGCTTTTCAATTTCAGGGTCTTATAGCTCAAAATAATCAGTAAATGCATGAAAAATAACAAATGAAGTCAGAAGGGTTGAAAATTGATGATGTGGCTTTGCATGGTGCATTTTGAGCACATAAAAACTATGGAGTTCAAATAAGTTCCAAAAAATGAAATCCCTTTGTAACAGATGAGTTTCCGTATGAAACCCTCATACTTCGAAAGAGATTGTCCGTTTTGTACACGAAGTGCATCTAGTTTTTGCCGTAACCCTCTCTACTTTCTTTCACATGATATGTGGGTCAAATGATGATACCAAGCCAACTTTCAACCTTTTCAGTGTTCATTTGAAATGCTTTTCAATTTGAGGGTCTTATAGCTCAAAATAACCAGTAAATGCATGCAAAATAACAAATGAAGACAGGAAGGGTTGAAAATTGATGATGTGGCTTTAATGGTGCATTTTGAGCATAGAAAAACTATAGAGTTAAAATAAGTTAAAAAAAATGAAATTCCTTTGTAACAGACAAGTTTCCGTATGAAACCCTGATACTTCGAAAGAGATTGTCCGTTTTGTACACGAAGTGCATCCAGTTTTTGCTGTAACCCTCTCTACTTTCATGCACATCCTATGTGGGTCAAATGATGATACCATGCCAACTTTCAACCTTTTCAGAGTTCATTTGAAATGCTTTTCCATTTCAGGGTCTTATAGCTCAAGATAATTAGTAAATGCATGAAAAATAACAAATGAAGTCAGAAAGGGTTGAAAATTGATGATGTGGCTTTGAATGGTGCATTTTGAGCACAGAAAAACTATGGAGTTCAAATAAGTTCAAAAAAAATGAAACCCCTTGGTAAAAGACGAGTTTCCGTATGAAACCCTGACACTTCAAAAGAGATTGTCCGTTTTGTACATGCTGTGCATCCAGGTTTTGCCGTAACCCTCTCTACTTTCTTGCACATGCTATGTGGGTCAAATGATGATACCATGCCAACTTTCAAACTTTTCAGAGTTCATTTGAAATGCTTTTCAATTTCAGGGTCTTATAGCTCAAAATAACCAGTAAATGCATGAAAAATAACAAATGAAGTCAGAAAGGGTTGAAAATTGATGATGTGGCTTTGAATGGTGCATTTTGAGCACAGAAAAACTATGGAGTTCAAATAAGTTCAAAAATTCAAATCCCTTTGTAACAGACAAGTTTCCGTATGAAACCCTGATACTTCGAAAGAGATTTTCCGTTTTGTAGACGAAGTGCATCCAGTTTTTGCTGTAAACCTCTTTACTTTATTGAACATGCTATGTGGGTCAAATGATGATACCAAGCCAAGTTTCAACTTTTCACAGTTCATTTGAAATGCTTTTCAATTTCAGGGTCTTATAGCTCAAAATAATCAGTAAATGCATGAAAAATAACAAATGAAGTCAGAAAGGGTTGAAAATTGATGATGTGGCTTTGCATGGTGCATTTTAAGCACATAAAAACTATGGAGTTCAGATAAGTTCAAAAAATGATATCCCTTTGTAACAGACGAGTTTCCGTATGAAACCCTGATACTTCGAAAGAGATTGTCCGTTTTGTACACGAAGTGCATCTAGTTTTTTTCGTAACCCTCTCTACTTTCTTTCACATGATATGTGGGTCAAATGATGATACCATGCCAACTTTCAACCTTTTCAAAGTTCATTTGAAATGGTTTTCAATTTGAGGGTCTTATAGCTGAAAATAACCAGTAAATGCATGAAAAATAACAAATGAATTCAGAAAGGGTTGAAAATTGATGATGTGGCTTTGAATGGTGCATTTTGAGCACAGAAAAACTATGGAGTTCTAATAAGTTCAAAAAAATGAAATCCCTTTGTAACAGACAAGTTTCTGTATGAAACCCTGATACTTCGAAAGAGGTTGTCCGTTTTGTACACGAAGTGCATCCAGTTTTTGCCGTAACCCTCTCTACTTTCTTGCACATGCTATGTGGGTCAAATGATGATACCATGCCAACTTTCAACCTTTTCAGAGTTCATTTGAAATGCTTTTCAATTTCAGGGTCTTATAGCTCAAAATAATTAGTAAATGCATGAAAAATAACAAATGAAGTCAGAAAGGGTTGAAAATTGATGATGTGGCTTTGAATGGTGCATTTTGAGCACAGAAAAACTATGGAGTTCAAATAAGTTCAAAAAAAATGAAATCCCTTTGTAACAAACGAGTTTCCATATGAATCCCTGATACTTCGAAAGAGATTGTCCGTAACCCTCTCTACTTTCTTGCACATGCTATGTGGGTCAAATGATGATACCATGCCAACATTCAACCTTTTCAGAGTTTGTTTGAAATGCTTTTCAATTTCAGGGTCTTCTAGCTCAAAATAACCAGTAAATGCATGAAAATTTACAAATGAAGTCAGAAAGGGTTGAAA
>NW_025228242.1:28836-29362 GCF_018294505.1 Triticum aestivum | reverse complement strand
TCAAAATAACCAGTAAATGCATGAAAAATAACAAATGAAGTCAGAAAGGGTTGAAAATCTATGATGTGGCTTTAGTGGTGCATTTTGAACACAGAAAAACTATGGAGTACAAATAAGTTCAAAATAATGAAATCCCTTTGTAAAAGACAAGTTTCCGTATGAAACCCTGATACTTCGAAAGAGATTGTCCGTTTTGTACACGAAGTGCATCCAGTTTTTGCCGTAACCCTCTGTACTTTCTTGCACATGCTATGTGGGTCAAATGATGATACCATGCCAACTTTCAAACTTTTCCGAGTTCATTTGAAATGCTTTTCAATTTCAGGGTCTTATAGCTCAAAATAATTAGTAAATGCATGAAAAATAACAAATGAAGTCAGAAAGGATTGAAAATTAATGATGTGGCTTTGAATGGTGCATTTTTAGCACAGAAAAACTATGGAGTTCAAATAAGTTCAAAAAAATGAAATCCCTTTGTAACAAACGAGTTTCCGAATGAAACCCTGATACTTCGAAAGAGATTGTC
>NW_025228242.1:26465-28826 GCF_018294505.1 Triticum aestivum | reverse complement strand
AAATGAAGTCAGAAAGGATTGAAAATTGATGATGTGGCTTTGAATGGTGCATTTTGAGCACAGAAAAACTATGGAGTTCAAATAAGTTCAAAAAAATGAAATCCCTTTGTAACAAACGAGTTTCCGAATGAAACCCTGATACTTCGAAAGAGATTGTCCGTTTTGTACACAAAGTGCATCCAGTTTTTGCCGTAACCCTCTCTACTTTCTTGCACATGCTATGTGGGTCAAATGATGATACCATGCCAACTTTCAACCTTTTCAGAGTTCATTTGAAATGCTTTTCAATTTCAGGGTCTTATAGCTCAAGATAATTAGTAAATGCATGAAAAATAACAAATGAAGTCAGAAAGGGTTGAAAATTGATGATGTGGCTTTGAATGGTGCATTTTGAGCACAGAAAAACTATGGAGTTCAAATAAGTTCAAAAAATGAAATCCCTTTGTAACAAACGAGTTTCCGTATGAAACCCTGATACTTCGAAAGAGATTGTCCGTTTTGGACTCGAAGTGCATCCAGGTTTTGCCGTAACCCTCTCTACTTTCTTGCACATGCTATGTGGGTCAAATGATGATACCATGCCAACTTTCAACCTTTTCAGAGTTCATTTGAAATGCTTTTCAATTTCAGGGCCTTATAGCTCAAAATAACCAGTAAATGCATGAAAAATAACAAATGAAGTCAGAAAGGGTTGAAAATTGATGATGTGGCTTTCAATGATGCATTTTGAGCACAGAAAAACTATGGAGTTCAAATAAGTTCAAAAAATTGAAATCCCTTTGTAACAGACAAGTTTCCGTATGGAACCCTGATACTTCGAAAGAGATTGTCCGTTTTGTACACGAAGTGCATCCAGGTTTTGCCGTAACCCTCCCTACTTTCTTGCACATGCTATGTGGGTCAAATGATGATACCATGCCAACTTTCAACCTTTTCAGAGTTCATTTAAAATGCTTTTCAATTTCAGGGTCTTATAGCTCAAAATAACCAGTAAATGCATGAAAAATAACAAATGAAGTCAGAAAGGGTTGAAAATTGATGTGGTGGCTTTAATGGTGCATTTTGAACACAGAAAAACTATGGAGTACAAATAAGTTCAAAATAATGAAATCCCTTTGTAAAAGACAAGTTTCCGTATGAAACCCTGATACTTCGAAAGAGATTGTCCGTTTTGTACACGAAGTGCATCCAGTTTTTGCCGTAACCCTCTCTACTTTCTTGCACATGCTATGTGGGTCAAATGATGATACCATGCCAACTTTCAAACTTTTCAGAGTTCATTTGAAATGCTTTTCAATTTCAGGGTCTTATAGCTCAAAATAATTAGTAAATGCATGAAAAATAACAAATGAAGTCAGAAAGGGTTGAAAATTGATGATGTGGCTTTGAATGGTGCATTTTGAGCACAGAAAAACTATGGAGTTCAAATAAGTTCAAAAAAATGAAATCCCTTTGTAACAAACGAGTTTCCGTATGAAACCCTGATACTTCGAAAGAGATTGTCCGTTTTGTACACAAAGTGCATATAGTTTTTGCCGTAACCCTCTCTACTTTCTTGCACATGCTATGTGGGTCAAATGATGATACCACGCCAACTTTCAACCTTTTCAGAGTTCATTTGAAATGCTTTTCAATTTCAGGGTCTTATAGCTCAAGATAATTAGTAAATGCATGAAAAATAACAAATGAAGTCAGAAAGGGTTGAAAATTGATGATGTGGCTTTGAATGGTGCATTTTGAGCACAGAAAAACTATGGAGTTCAAATAAGTTCAAAAAATGAAATCCCTTTGTAACAAACGAGTTTCCGTATGAAACCCTGATACTTCGAAAGAGATTGTCCGTTTTGGACACGAAGTGCATCCAGGTTTTGCCGTAACCCTCTCTACTTTCTTGCACATGCTATGTGGGTCAAATGATGATACCATGCCAACTTTCAACCTTTTCAGAGTTCATTTGAAATGCTTTTCAATTTCAGGGTCTTATAGCTCAAAATAACCAGTAAATGCATGAAAAATAACAAATGAAGTCAGAAAGGGTTGAAAATTGTAGATGTGGCTTTAATGGTGCATTTTGAACACAGAAAAACTATGGAGTTCAAATAAGTTCAAAATAATGAAATCCCTTTGTAAAAGACAAGTTTCCGTATGAAACCCTGATACTTCGAAAGAGATTGTCCGTTTTGTACACGAAGTGCATCCAGTTTTTGCCGTAATCCTCTCTACTTTCTTGCACATGCTATGTGGGTCAAATGATGATACCATGCCAACTTTCAACCTTTTCAGAGTTCATTTGAAATGCTTTTCAATTTCAGGGTCTTATAGCTCAAAATAATTAGTAAATGCATGAAAAATAACAAATGA